>NC_090649.1:329713498-329803359 GCF_040937935.1 Hyperolius riggenbachi | reverse complement strand
GGACCGGCGCAGGACAGGACGGCTGCTGGGGGCTTGGGGAAGCCCCAGGTAAGTGAAACTGTTTGTTTTACAGTAATCTTCAGTCCGCTTCAAATACAAAGATACGATACGTACCCGGGGCTTCCTCCAGCCCCATAAACACGTGAGTCCCTCACTATCCTCCCGCGGTCTGCGGTTCAGTTGCAATCAGCACAGGTAACTGGCTCAGTTGGGTCCAGTCTGGGTCTTCTGCGCAGACTGACGTGACAGAACCAATTACCAGGGCTGATCGCGGCTGATCAGCAGACCGTGGGAGGACAGCGAGCCACTCACACGTGTTTATGGGGCTGGAGGATGGCCCGGGTATCAATTCTTTGTATTTATTGATCTCTGGTTTACTTTAATAGCACTGGCAGCACATTTCGTGGGTCCCAGCCCACTTCCTCAGGCGAAATCAAGTGCCTAACACAAAGTGCTAAAAAACGCTGAACACTATAGATAGCATGCAGCCAGAGTGTGCACTTGAATTGTGGTAATTGTCTATTTTTGTGTCATCACATGCATTTTTATGCAATATGTTTGTATTTGTAATTGCTTTATTTTACTTTTATGGATATATCCATTATCAGTGTTCAGAGTTTTTTTTTGTGCTTTATGTTAAAGGGTAGGTTCAGGGAGGGTGGGTAAAAAATGAAAATCAATTTCCACTTACCTGGGGCTTCCTCCAGCCCGTGGCAGGCAGGAGGTGCCCTCGCCGCCGCTCCGCAGGCTCCCGGTGGTCTCCGGTGGCCGACCCGACCTGGCCAGGCCGGCTGCCAGGTCGGGCTCTTCTGCGCTCCAAGGCTCGGAACTTCTGCGTCCAGCCTGCGCAGTAGAGCCCGGAGGACGTCCGATGACATCAGCGCGCCGGCGTGGGACGCAGAAGTTCCGGGCCTTGGAGCGCAGAAGAGCCCGACCTGGCAGCCGGCCGGGCCAGGTCGGGTCGGCCACCGGAGACCACCGGGAGCCTGCGGAGCGGCGGCGAGGGCACCTCCTGCCTGCCACGGGCTGGAGGAAGCCCCAGGTAAGTGGAAATTGATTTTCATTTTTTACCCACCCTCCCTGAACCTTCCCTTTAATGATTTTAGGCACTTGATTTGGCCTGAGGAAATGGGCAGGGACCCACGAAATGCATTGCCAGTGATATTAAAGTACATTTTTATATGAATTTGTCTTCCTCGAGGTAAGCCATATCAAACTTTATTTACTTTATTGTTTTTAATTCATTTTATCATTTTCTGGGAGCCTTTTCATCCTGTTTGTGCATGTTTTAAACCAGCCTTTCTCAAACTTTTTACTCTGGAGGAGCCCCTTCAGATAATTTTTGGTTCTTAGGCCCCATTCACACTAGAGCATTTTGCCACGATTTTGGCAAAATGCTCAAACGCTAGCGCTTTTTAAACTCGCTAGCGTAATGAAACCCTATGGGACCGTTCTTACTTGGGCGATTTGCGCTAATCGGCGAAAATCGCTAAAAACCGGGCAAAAACGCGAAACGCAAACGTGCTGCCTGCACCATTTTCAGGTGATTTACCGGCGAACGTGTTTCAGTGCTATAGAAGCGCTAAACGCGATCACAGCAAAACCGCTGCAGTGTTCAGTGATTTTTCCACTTGAAATCGCAGAAAAATCACTCCTGCAAAACGCCAGCAAAAATCGCCTGCGTTTTGTAAGTGTGAATGGGGCTTTAGGGAATCCCTTTAACGGAGGGAGAGGCGATTTATTTAAATTAGAATCGGTCATTAAAAAATGGTGAGGTTAAACACGTATTATTGTATTGTAATCTCTTTCCTCTTCATCTGCATTATTGTGGCACTGTACAACTAACAAGCTGACACATCACTGCATTCCTGCAGATCTGGGGGTGTGGCTAGCTTACAGAGACAACTAAGGATGATTTGCATATTCAGCAGTGAAGCATCATGGGAGACATCATATGCTCATTCCAACCTGAATTATCGTATTTACCTTCTGTCTCAAAGATAGGCTGAGGTGGGCTCAAAATTTTTTAAAAAAAAGTAGGCTACCTGATCCGGGGGCTGAGCGGATCAGGTAGCCGCAAAAATCGCCACACCTCGCTGCTCCTGTGGGCCGCCCTGGCCCACTTTTGTGACCTATAGGTTATGACGCTGCAAGGAGAGACTGTGAGTCTCTCGTAGCGTGCAGGAAGGTGGGGGGGGGGCGGAAGAGGACGCGGCCATTGAGAGAGCTGCCCAATGGCAGCTCTGAAAACCCTGCAGAAATGCTCCTGTCAGGCGTTTTGAACAGGGAATCCCTCTCCTGTTTACCTCAAAGTCGCTAATCTCGGGGGGCTATAGCGCGGTGGTAGAGGGGCAGTGAGTGGCAGTGGGGGGACACAGAGGCATGTCATGAGGCAGAGAACATGCCTCTGGGTCCCATCTGCCCACTTCTGGTTTGTTTTAATGCTGGGAATACACAATGCGTTTCTGCCGCTCGATCGTTTTCGTCGCTCGATTCTCCACTCAATTCTCTTATCTTCCACTCCTTTTTCTTATCTTTTCCCATTCACTTCTATCTGAAATCGAGTGGCAAAACGATAGAAAGTTAGAACGGATATGTCAGAAATTATCTATCGAACCCATCTATCTGCTGCAAAACATTAGAACGGATATGTCAGAAATTATCTATCGAACCCATCTATCTGCTGCAAAACATTAGAACGGATATGTCAGAAATTATCTATCGAACCCATTTATCTGCTGCAAAATCGCATCGTGTATTCCCAGCATAAGAATGCAAACTTTTGTTTTGCTCTTCATCTGCTGTAGTTATCCCAATGGTGCCCACTAATGATCCAATCTTACTATTTCTATATAATATAAGGGACTGCCTAAATTAGAAATTCAATATTTTCACTCAGTTTACCCTTATACTACATAGATTTGGTAAAATTGGATAAAAAAGATTGGATCATTAATGGCCACCATTAGTTCTGGCATCCCACATTTTATTCATCACCAATGTAATATGTCATAACAGTCCCCTGAAGAACAAGTAGAGCAACTAGGATTCAAGATGGGCAGAACATTTGTGAAGAGGACATTGAGAAGCTAGGGATGTAATTTTGAAACTTTCTCAACTGCTGGGGCAGTTCACCTCAAAGGGGAAAATGCCAGGCAATCCCTGCAAGCCTCAAGGCACCCTGGTGGAACTCTGGTTGAGAAAGGCTGCGATTAAAGCTGAGGGATGGTGCGTCCAGCATACTGTATCCCAGCCTCGGACTGACCCACCGAACTGCCGATGATTCCATCGGTGGGCCCCGCCTCCTGGGGGCCCCAGAGCCGGCACAGCGCAGGAAGGGGGGAAATTGGGCACACAGAGCGGCGGAGAGGGGGGAAGCTTCCCCCCCCCTCACCTAGGGGCCCCGCCTTCCGCACTCCCCCTCCCTCCAAAATTTCAGCCAGCGGCAGCGAGCGGGGAATAGCTTTACCGGCATGAAGACATCAGTCATCAGAGGAGATCCATCGCTCTGCGTGCCGCTGGCTGGTCTCCGTCTCTCCTGCAATGCACTGACCAATGTCGCTCTCACAGGAAGTACTGCAAGAGCGTGATTGGTCAGTGCATTGCAGGAGAGACGGAGACCAGCCAGCGGCACGCAGAGCGATGGATCTCCTCTGATGACTGATGTCTTCATGCCGGTAAGCTATTCCCTGCTCGCTGCCATAGGCTGAAATTTTGGAGGGAGGGGGAGTGCGGAAGGGGGAGCGCGGAAGGGGGGCCCCTAGGTGAGGGAGTGGGGGGAAGCTTCCCCCCTCCCCGCCGCTCTGTGTGCCCACTGCCCCCTTTCCTGCGCTGTGGGACACCTGTGACCTGCGCCTGCGGTCTGCCTACCTAAAAGGGGGGGGGGGCCTCCAGGTGAGGGAGGGGGGAAGCTTTCCCGCCGCTCTGTGTGCCCACTGCCCCCCTACCAAGCTGGGGGGGGTATTAGACCTACCTAACTGGGGACACCTGTGACCTGCCTACCTAAACTGGGGGGGGGGGGGCTCCAGGTGAGGGAGGGGGGAGCTCCAGGTGAGGGAGGGGGGAAGCTTTCCCCCCCTCCCTGCCGCTCTGTGCCCACTGCACCCCCTTCCAGCATGGGGGCCCTCACTAACAGGGGACCTGACTTTGTGAAGATATCTGCCGCCAATTTGATTGCATTTTGTGGGGATATCTGCTGCCAATCTGTTTGCATTTTGTGGGGATATCTGCGCCAATTTGATTGCATTTTGTGAGGATATCTGCTGCCAATCTATTTGCATTTTGTGGGGATATCTGCCGCCAATTTGATTGCATTTTGTGGGGATATCTGCCGCCAATCTGTTTGCATTCTGTGGGGATATCTGCCGCCAATTTGATTGCATTTTGTGGGGATATCTGCCGCCAATCTATTTAATTTTGTGGGGATATCTGCCGTCAATCTGTTTGCATTTTGTGGGGATATCTGCCGCCAATTTGATTGCATTTTGTGGGGATATCTGCCGCCAATCTGTTTGCATTTTGTGGGGATATCTGCCGCCAATTTGATTGCATTTTGTGGGGATATCTGCCGCCAATCTGTTTGCATTTTGTGGGGATATCTGCCGCCAATTTGATTGCATTTTGTGGGGATATCTGCCGCCAATCTGTTTGCATTTTGTGGGGATATCTGCCGCCAATTTGATTGCATTTTGTGGGGATATCTGCCGCCAATCTATTTGCATTTTGTGGGGATATCTGCCGCCAATTTGATTGCATTTTGTGGGGATATCTGCCGCCAATCTATTTGCATTTTGTGGGGATATCTGCCGCCAATGTGATTGCATTTTGTGGGGATATCTGCCGCCAATCTGTTTGAATTTTGTGGGGATATCTGCCGCCAATTTGATTGCATTTTGTGGGGCTATCTGCCGCCAATCTGTTTGAATTTTGTGGGGATATCTGCCGCCAATTTGATTGCATTTTGTGGGGCTATCTGCCGCCAATTTGATTGCATTTTGTGGGGATATCTGCCGCCAATCTATTTGCATTTTGTGGGGATATCTGCCGCCAATTTGATTGCATTTTGTGGGGATATCTGCCGCCAATTTGATTGCATTTTGTGGGGATATCTGCCGCCAATCTATTTGCATTTTGTGGGGATATCTGCTGCCAATTTGATTGCATTTTGTGGGGATATCTGCCGCCAATATGATTGCATTTTGTCGGAAAATCTGCTGCCATTTGACTACTTGATGAATTATCATGAGGCATGTAACTACTTGATGATTTTATCTAAAATGTATCTGGTCGGACCTAATCTCTGTGAATAAAACCGCTACTTATGACCCATCATGACCACGCCCATGTTCCAGTGCGTGGAAACCCTCATTCAGGGGCGTAACTAGGCATCACTGGGCCCCCTGCGAAACTTTGGATGGGGCCCCCACCCCCCTCGCTTTCTGCACAGGAAAACTGAGGACAAATGTGTTTTCCCCATGCAGATAAAAACACCTAGACTTAAAGGAAACGTCAGGCAATCTATGCTACCCCCAGATCTACTTACCCGGGGCTTCCTCCAGCCCCTTGCAGCTGACAAGTCCCTGGTTGCAGCTCTGCTCCCAGTACATACATACACACACAGCTGTATTATTTTTCTACATGAGAGCACATGCTATACGGAGGAACAACAATGACATGCTGAACATAATATATAGTATTCACTGTAACTTTGGCAAAACATTCAGAATGTCACTGATTGATACTGTTATTACGGGATCTTGGACTATATTGAGACAACAAGCTCTCAATGAAGCAGCAACAGTAAGACATCAATCTCCACTCCATTGTGTTGTAAAAGTAATTAGAGGCCATAAGGTCATTAGCCTGTGTGTGATAAGAATCTAGGAATCCTTTTGAAGTGATTGCTGAAAAGGGAAAGTCTACAACTTTTTTTCAAAATGTGACTCCTTTGTTTGTTAGGTTGTACATGGAGTCATCAGAACTTAACTGCAGTGTGAGACACTTGTTTCTTACGAACCCTAGGGAGCAGGGACAGTGTCCAAATTCCAAAGTGTATATGAGTCCTTAACTGGGTGATGGACACATGAAGTCAATATACCAATGGTGCGAGAGCAGAATACGTTTTTTCACTCCATGCCCTTAGCTGTCAGTCTCTCAAACTTTTCCCCCCACGGGCCCCCTGTGGCTTCTGGGCCCCCCTGCGGAGGCATCCCTTGCAGGGTCTATTGTTACGCCCCTGCCCTCATTAATTCCTATTGGACACTGTCCTCAGAAGTGTTTATAATCTATTCCCTACCATAAGATCATGCAAAATGTCTAGAGTACATGTATATGTGAGCCCAAAATGGGATGGGGGAGCGGGGGGGGGGGGGGCAGGTTGAAACTTCCTCGTTGGGCCCTTAGTGTCCCAGTCCGACCCTGCTGTATCCACATCCACAAGATTTATTTTTGTAAGGTTTTAATTAAACAGACCGAATCAGATGAGAGTTAACAATGTGTATCGAGGGAACTGCTGGGAGTAGGTGGTTGAATAACCTGCTGTAATCATCCTCCCTGAAAATCTAATCACCCCTTCAGTTCCGTCAACATCCAGCTGCACAGAGGCAGATGAAGTCCAGACACGTCCAGCTGTGTTGTAAGTAGCAGTGCTCCGCCAATCACCTATCGAGCTCTGGAATTCTTTGCGTTCCGCCTTCTCCACGTGGTTCCATTGATGAGACACAAAGCGACTTCCTCCTCCTCTGTGTTTACAACAATCGGCCGGCCCAGGTCGCCTCCTCTGGCTTATTACAGCAGGGGGGAGGCCCGTTGAAAAGTGGAAGCCAAATGCTCTCCTGTTTCACCCGAAACTCCGTTTTTGTAGTGAGCACGACTGTCATAAGTCCTCTGAGCAGGGCTGAATGCAGGAATGTCACCGAGGCCAATGACGTGACGCTACTGCCAGCGGGTCGCCGCTTAGCTCCCCTGCAGAGTGAATGGAAGATTCTGAAGGAGAGGCGTGAGCTCTTCCTCTACGCAGAGCTGTGAGCGTTTGGAGAAGAGAAGTTTGTGAAGAGAGTTCTGTGGAGTTGTCTTCATCACTCAGAGAATTTTTATTATACGCTGTAGTCCTCATGGCTTGGATGTATGCAGCTTATTTGCCTGGATTACTGAAGTAAGTGCACTGGTTTATTTTATTCATTAGTAGTACAGTAGGTACAGTATATGCAGATCTCCCCAATCACAAGGTAAATGCTTGATGAGCTATGCTGTTTAGGATCACACTCTACTTGCAAACTTTTCATACATTACACTAAATATAGGTCGCTACAAGTAAGGCAGTGTTCATACATAGTGCAATACTGAATGCAATTCCATCAAAATCAGAATTGCATGTAGTGTAGATCCATCCACTTATTAGAAATTGCGTAAAAAATTTATAAAAATGCCTTTGCTGCGCACACAAAAAAATTCAATAGAGATTCAGGCTAGGTCCACACTTGTCCGTTCAGGATCAGATCCATTTTAAAAAAAACGTCTTCCCCGTTTTCCACAAATGCTTTTTTTGCAGCATACGTTTCCAGTCTGTGGAAACATATGCCCAGCCGTGGGGGGAGAGGTGGCCGCCATGCTGGAGGGGGGTAGCAGCCACGACTGGGTGATGGCGGTCGGTGGAGAGGGGGGTCCCCCGTCCCCGCGCCCAGAGGCGTATCTAGAGGGGTGCAGGCATGACTTGTGCCATGGGCGCCACAGCACCATGGGCGCCCATGGCTGCCCCTTCCTACCATATACTCCACCACCATACTGAGAAATGCTGCTCGTTATACTTGGGGGGCTAACTAGCAACCTATACAGGAAGGGCTACTTCTGGCTATATATCCTAGAGGGCGACCTCTGGCTACCTGGCTACTTATACAGAGTGGCTAACTCTGGTGACCTACACTGGGGGGGCTACCTCTCATTAACAATACTGGGGGGGGGGCTAATTCTCACTATGGGCTTGATTCACAAAGCGGTGCAAAGTGTTTGCACGCCTGTGAAAAGCCCTTTATCACGCCTAAACTCAGTTTAGGCGTGATAAAATGAAACTCGCGCGAAATTCCGCGCAATCGCCCGGCGCACTTCACGCGATGTGCCCATTAAGCCCTATGGGCGCTGCGCGCAAAATTGCGCGATTGCGCACGCAAAACTTTGCGCTCGGGACTTTGCGCGCGATAAAGAGCAAAAGCGGTGCTAACTCAGCAGTGCACGGCTTATCACGCCTAAAGTCTTTTAGGCGTGATAACTGAGTTATCACCGCTTTGTGAATCAGGCCCAATGTATTCTGGGGGGGGGGCACATCTGGATATTAATACTGGAGGGACTCCTTCAGTATGCATACAGGGCTCAACTGGATATGGGGCACAGTTTCAGCGTTTGCCATAGGCGCTATATTACCCAGATACACCCCTGCCCGCTCCTCCTCCAGCTACTTGCGCAAAACGTAATGTATTGTATAGCGGGAGCTTACCTTCTTCCTCCGCTCGCCGCATCATTTCCTGCAATGTCACCCTCTATACTTCGGAGGGTGGTATTCTGATTGACGGGTTAACCTGAACTTCTGTTAACCTCCCTAGCGTTCTGGACGAGCTGAGACGCCGGAGGTCACCGCTCAGGCCCTGCTGGGCCGATTTGA
Source organism: Hyperolius riggenbachi (assembly GCF_040937935.1). NCBI lineage: Eukaryota > Metazoa > Chordata > Amphibia > Anura > Hyperoliidae > Hyperolius > Hyperolius riggenbachi. The sequence goes on along the minus strand of NC_090649.1, from coordinate 329,794,706 downwards.
ATCATTTTTTTTTCCAAACCCGCAGCTAGCACTTTGCTAGCTGCGTGTTTAATTCGATCGCCGCCGATCCGCCGCTACCTGACACGAAATAGTGCTCCCCCCGGGACCCCTGCGCAGCCTGGCCAATCAGTGCCAGGCAACGCTGAGCGGTGGATCGGGAGTCCCTGTGACGTGACGACATTGATGACGTCACTCCGTTCGTCGCCATGGCGATGGGGAAGCCCTAAAGGAAATCGCGTTCAGAACGGGATTTTCGGATTTGACTTCACGCCGGCGGCGATCAGAGAAGCTGGGGAGACGCCGCAGGGAGCAGCCAATCATGTAGCTAGCGCTAGGCTAGCTACATGATGATAATAATAAAAAAAAAAAAAAAGAGAAGAAAACCCTCCCGTGGCCGTACGGCCACTGGAATTAGAATGACCAGCAGGTTTTTAATCAATGGGCTAGTTTTCACTTGTGCAACAAAGAGGAGGAGAGGGAAGGCTAATGGTGCCCTGCACCCACCGTCAACCACATTGCTTCTAGCACTGGTATGTTGCTGCATTTTCACTTTGATGTATTGTGCTTTTCATGTGTCTCACTATGGAATAAACAAATGATTGCAGTGCCTCCCCTCTCCTCCTCTTTCTTGCACAGCTTTAGGGCTCGTTTCCACTATTGCAGTGCGGGAGCGCCTGGATTCCACCGCTGATGAAATCGCATGCGGATGCAATTCCCCATGCATTTTTTGCTGCGAATTCACATAGGTGAGGGTATATGTGATTTTAACCATGTTACTGCCTGTGTGAATTTACATTGGTACCTATGCGAATTCGCGGCAAAAAATGCGTGGGGAAAATGCATGCGATTTCCCTATTAAATACATTGCATGCGATTCGCATGCATTCCGCTCGCAGGAGAATTCTGCGGCTCTTTTGTGCGTTTTTTTCACCGCTGACAAAAACGCACCTCAACAAAGCTACAGTGGAAACAGGCCCATCCACTTGCATTACATGTGCGAATCCGCATGCGTTGGACGCATGCGGATTCGCGATAGTGGAAACGAGCCCTTAGGGTGCATACACACATCAGACCATAGTCTTTGGAAAATGAAAGATCACAGACCAATTTTACCCCCTTCCATGTAGTATGAGAGCCATACCTACACAGTCTATTCTATGGAGCTGAACTCCCCATCAGATAGAAATCTTTGCAAGATGCTGAACTCAAATATACTGTACACATTCAAATGATCAGTATCTGCAAAAGATCTGTTCTTCCAAAATGCATTCATAGTCTATGATATCTGCAGATCCTCATACACACCTTGTTTAACAGACATTCATCTGCATATCTGACAATCATCTGCAGATCTGAAGATCCATCCTGGTGGATCTGATCTGCAGATGAATGTCAGTTAAACAAGGTGTGTATGAGGATCTGCAGATATCATATACTATGAATGCATTTTGCAGGTACGGATCTTTTGCAGGAACAGATCTTTTGCAGATACTGATCTTTTGAATGTGTACAGCATCTTTGTGTGCAGCATCCTGCAAAGATTTCTATCTGATGGGGAGTTCAGCTCAATAGAATAGACTGTGTAGAGTATGGCTCTCATACTACATGGAAGGGGGTAAAATTGGTCTGTGGTCTTTCATTTTCCAAAGACTATGGTCTGATGTGTGTATGCACCCTTACGCAGCCACAAACCATGGTTGGTGAAGCAACGTGGGCTCTTCCGGCTCCCTGCTTAAGAACATTTCACCTGCTGTAGTGCCAACCATACACTCTCTCTACACACTGCTACTAGTTTTCACTTGAATGCATTCTTTTGCGCATAGGAGAGACATCCAACAATAAAGTCTCGATCACACCATACATGCTGCCATGTATGGTGTGCGACACACAAGAACGGCAGAAGTGCATAGACAGCACTTCTGTCGTTCACATAATATGCGCTGCGCAGCAGTACGATGTGCTATCGCACTGCTGCATGCATTTTTCGGGATGCGATCGTGTGCGTTGCATTCCAATCCCACGGCTATCTGTGAATGAGAAGGAGCTCATAGGTCTAGTGCACACCGGAGCGTTTCCGCTGCAGTTTGCGATCTGCTTGCGGGTGCGGATCTGCTAGGGTAATGTATTTCAATGGGCTGGTGCACACCAGAGCGGGAGGCGTTTTGCAGAAACGCATACTCCCGGGCTGCTGCAGATTTTGGATTGCGGATGCGTTTCTGCCTCAATGTTAAGTATAGGAAAAACGCAAACCGCTCTGAAAAACGGCACTTCAGAGCGGTTTGCCAGGCGGTTTTTGTTACAGTAGCTGTTCAGTAACAGCTTTACTGTAACAATACATGAAATCTACTACACCAAAACCGCTACACAAAACGCTAGCTGAAACGCTGCAGAAAAATAAGAAAAAGCGTTTCAAAATCTGCTAGTATTTTGCGGATCTGCTAGCGGTTTTTGGTGTGCACTAGGCCTAAGAGCCAGTTCACACTGGCCATAAAAACGGTCCGTTTAGCAGAATGTAACAGCCTGGTATGTTATCCAATAGGACCTGTTCACATTGCTTCATTGAAACGGATCCGTTTGGTCCATTCCACCACAAGTTTGCGGAGGGAGAGATTTTTTTTCCAGATCTACTGATGCCTTGCATTCACCGCACACTAACACAACTGAGCATAACGGATTCCCAATAAAAAAACATTTCACTAGTTGTTTTTTACACTAATCAGTTTTTGATCCATACAGTGTGAACATTGTGTTGCATTTTCTCTTAGTTATATTATCTGCTCTGAAAAAATGCATTAAATGCACTTGGTGTGCAGAACTCTTGAAAGACAAGTGTGACCCTTGCCTTTGCAAAACTGTGTTAACGCTGTTGCATGCACAATAAAAACCGCTTGTAGCATACATTCGCACACAGCATGCAAATTCTTATTGATGTTCATTAGCTGCTCTGAAAGAACTTGCATAGAAAAAGCTTACGAACAGGAATAGTTTGTGAAAAATTTTCATGCGAAAAACATTCAGTTTCCGCATTGTGCAGTGTGAACCCTGCGTGAATGTTAACACCTCTTGATGTGTGTGGCAAGCTTCATGGTCTGCCAAACCACAGTGAAAACTATCCAAATTATTTGGTACTTTATGTTGTTGAATTTGTACAGTTCATATTACTTAAGTTTATTTGAGTCATAGATGTGTTTTCTGTACAATGTACATATTTTTAAATTGATATAGCATAGAATTGTACAATATTATACAGACAGTCTACACGGTGAAGTAAAAGTTATTAAAGATAATGCACAATGAAGCTTATTTTGTAATAACAACTTGATCCTAAAGCTACGTACACACATACGACAAAGATCGTTCGTTGTGAACGACGAACGAACTTTTAATTGACGAAAGAACGACCTAAGTCAAGTTAGCTTTTAAAGGTGTGTAACGATCTGATCGTTAGAACAAACATTACATCACGTAAAGCAACTATTGCGCTTGCGCATAAAAATGAAAAGTTCCATGGAGAAATAGCGAAATGCGCATGTCAGGCCTAGTACGTACAACCATTTTCCAAGGATGTACTACTTTTGCAAACGATCGTCGTTGGAAAAAATCCGCCAAGCTAGATCGTTCATTTTGAACGATCTAGCTCGTCCATCGTTAGACTAAATGGTCGTTGGCTGCTTTTTTTTTTTTTTTTTATTTATTTTTTTAAACGATCGTCGTTTGAAATGATCAGGGAACGATCGTTTCAAACGACTATAGTCGCATGTGTGTACGCACTTTTAGGCTGCTTACACACAGGGACGTTGCAGGCGCACGTTAGTGCAGCCTGTAACGCTCCCCCAACACACAGCAATGTAACACAAGTGGGCTGTTCACACTGCCCACATTGCGTTACATGTAACGCTGCACGTTCTTCAGAAAGTGCAGCATACCATAGCGTTACAGCGGCTTAAAGCGAACCTTAAGTCACTTAAAAAAAATGAGATGAACTCACCTGGGGCTTCCCTCAGCCCCCAGCAGACGATCGGTGCCCTCGCAGCTCCGCTCCGATGTCCCAGGACCCGCCGGCGACGACTTCCGGTTTCGCCGTCACCGGCCGACAGGCATGGGAACGCGAGTGATTGTTCGCGTTCCCAGCCTGTATATCGCCCCCTATGCTGCTATTGCGGCCTCCTGGGGGCTGAGGGAAGCCCCAGGTGAGTTCATCTCATTTTTTTTAAGTGACTTAAGGTTCGCTTTAAGCCGCGTTAGACTGTCTGCACATGCTCAGTAATGTTGGGGAGGAGCGGAAAGCGGCCAGGCACATGGCTAATTAATATGCACTGCACGTTATGACGTGCAGTGTTTACTTCCTGGAGCGGCCGCTCTGTGCGACGATTGGCCGGCGGGACCAAGTGATGCCGCATGCGTCCAAGAGTACGCATCACGGCATCACGGACGCCAGAGTGAGCTGCACAACGCGGCTCACTCTGACGTCCACATCGAAGAGCACCAGGCCTTGCGTTAGGTGCACGTTATGCGACTTGGTGTGCAAGTAGCCTTAGGGTAGCCATACACCAGGGCTGTGGAGTCGGAGTCGTGGAGTCGGGCAATTTTGGGTGCCTGGAGTCGGGAAAAAATGCACCGACTCCGACTCCTAATGAATTTGTAACTGTAATCAAAATAGAAAATATGATAAAATGTTCTATTTCTCAGATAATAGTCATTAAAAATAATGTATATATACAGTATATATACAGTAATAGCTGTGCTTAGTCCACAAAAATGAAATAAACCAATCAAAATTAGTTACTTGTGCTGCTTCAATAAAGCAGTCACCGTATTTTTAAGGTACATATCTGATTGTGACTGTATATATGATGTGTACACAGGAATCTCTTATATATACTAAATAACATCTATGCTGTAAGAATAAAGCCTGATGTGTAGCTGTGTCACTAATAGAGATGGTCAATGAGATGGAAATAATTCTGCATTGATGCTGATTTATGCAAATGTATGCACTCCCTTTGCTGATGAAATCAAATCATTTGATATGTTGTTAAAATTTGGTTTGGTGACTACAAATTAAAGGGTACCTGAGACGGATGTAAAGTAAAGTTTTATACATACCTGGGGCTTCCTCCAGCCCCCTTCAGGCTAATCAGTCCCTCACTGTCCTCCACCACCCAGATCTTCTGCTATGAGTCCTGGTAATTCAGCCAGTCAGCGCAGTCCGGCCGCATGCCGCTCCCACAGCCAGGAACATTCTGCACCTGCGCAATAGTGCTGCACAGGTGTAGTATGCTCCTGGCGGCGGAGTGTGTGCATGCGCACTACGCCCGACTGGCTCAAGTACCTGGACTCATAGCAGAAGATACAGGTGGTGGAGGACGACAGCGAGGGACTGATTATCCTGAAGGCGGCTGGAGGAATCCCCAGGTATGTATAAAACTTTAATTTCATCTGTCTCAGGTTTACTTTGTTACACAGTAGTACTATACTCTACATATGCACTCCCCACAGAGCTGCAGGGAATCCACTGAGAATGCTGTGCACATTGAACACAGAGGTGTTGTCTGTTTACAATCTCCTCATTCCCCTGCAGAGTACCTGCACATCATTCTTACATGTACCCACACTTACATTGCCTAGGGCCTGATAGATGTTCTTTGTTCCGGTTTGTACCTTTTACAAGTACTCTTACCAAGGACTAGTTTTAGTCTAAAGGGAATAAATATAGTAGTCTACATATCCTTCTCACTTCAGTTGTCTTGTAAAATTCCTAAGCTTTGGCAGTTAAGAGACGAATTTCATGTTACATACTTTTAATCAAAAAAATTGTAATATGCAAATTAGAGGAGTCAGTCGGAGGAATCCTAAACTGAGGAGTCGGAGTCGGTGGATTTTTGGACCGACTCCACAGCCCTGCCATACACTATGCAATGTTTTTAAGTATTGTGCAATTTGAAAGAAAAAAACATGAAATCTGTTGGGAATTAGTAGAGTCACAATTTTTTAATAATATACAGTATCAATCGAACTTAAGGTCACGCTAGATTAAAGTTGCCACAAACAAGCAACGCCGAGCAGATGATATTACCTCTGACACAAAGAAACAAAGTTTCATATGACGTAGTCCTCACACTGATATTCCAGATGATTGTCATTTATATTCTGCACGTGGAAGTGACATTTCACACAACATGCACACAATGCTGTGGAACAATTTCATTTGAACTACATTGTACTTACCTGGCCGACTGCATCATATCTGCTAGTCGTCAGTTGATTCCCCGGTTAGACTGGGCAAAATGCCCGATATCGGTCGCTTGTCATCGTCGCTTGACCACACCATTTGCACCGATTATCAACCAATATGGTGAAATTTGTTTGTATGCCAGACGTTTTCAACAATTATTGTGTAGCGGGAGTACTGAGCTTGGGAATGTCTATCCTTTCATCAATTAAGTGTGGGTGAGTACTGAAACCTGTTCAGAATTGAGTGGTTTAAGGTGGTGAAACTGTTGTGTTATGGTAATCTCAATTGTTTTTATTCGATCAGGCAAACATGATATATTGCATGTGTAGCTTGCTTTTGTTGGGTGTCATGGCTAATGTTGCTTGTTTCTGTTGACTGTGCACTGCAGGATAGCAAACAATGTTTAAAATCCAATCTAGGATGGATTTATTTATTTATTTATTTCCTTCCCTGTAAGAGCATGGGCTTAGTGTCATGTATCCATGGCAACATCACCCAGAAATGCTGGTTTTATTGTAGACCTTGCTAGTCAGTCTGCAGATTGCATACCTTTTGGGCATCAATGGGATGTATTCACTAAACTGCGGTAACACATAAGTGTTTAACCAGTTATGCTTTGGTGGGGAAAGCATTACAACGTCTAACTAATTGAAAGTTCATCCCAACATGCGGTAATGTTTTACGCATGAGCGGTGTTTTAACTTATGTCTTAGTTGGGTGTATTTGCACCTGTTACACACGATATACATATGCATTGTGCATGATAACATCCTTGCGTGCATTAAACCCTATTAACAAGTCTATGCAGTATTACTGTATTACTCACTATGGGTAAAACTCTACACATTCTATTCCGATTACTGCAGTTTAGTTAATATTCCCCTGTATACACCATGCAATTTCCCAACAGATCAATGTTAAAACCATAATTTCCGACACTGTCCGATTAGGTTTCTGATCGATTTTTTTTTTTTGTACATAAGTAATCAGAAAAACAATCAAAATCTGATTGCACTTGTCGGAATTCATAGACAGTGTGAACGAGCCCTTAGGCCTAGTGCACACCAAAAACCACTAGAAGATCCGCAAAACGCTAGCGGTTTTTGAAGCTTTTTTTTCCTTCTTATGAAGCATTTTGCGTTTTTTTTTTTTTTTTTTTTTTTTTTTTTTTTGTAGCAGATTACAGATATTGTTACTGTACAGCTACTGTAACAAAAACGCCTGGAAAACCGCTCTGATCTAGCGTTTTATCAAGCGTTTTGCGTTTTTCCTATACTTAACATTGGAGGCAAAAACGCCTCCGAAATCCAAAAAAATGCTGCAGCCCGGGAGTATGTGTTTCTGCAAAACGCCTACCGCTCTGGTGTGCACCAGCCCATTTAACCTTCCTGGCGGTAACGGGGTAAGCCGCACAGGAGGTTTTCTCAGGCCCTGCTGGGCCGATTTTTGCTTAATTTTTTTTTTTTTTTTGCTGAACGCAGCTAGCACTTTGCTAGCTGCATCAGCACACCGATCGCCGCCGCCCCCCGCGCTCGATCGCTGCTATTCGTCGCGCTGCGCGCCCCCCCAGACCCTGTGCGCTGCCTGGCCAATCAGTGCCAGGCAGCGCTGAGGGGTGGATCGGGACTCTCTTTGAACGGGATTTCCTGATCGGAGATTGTCGAAGGCGATCGAAGCGGGTGGGGGGCTATCATGTAGTGAGCCTTGGGCTCGCTACATGATTTGAAAAAAAAAAAAAACTGCTGCGCTGCCTCCTGGCGGAAATCATTAGACCGCCAGGAGGGTTAAATACATTACCCAAAGCGTTTTCAAATCCACAAGCGGTTCTAAAAACGCTACGAAAACCGCTCAGTGTGCACTAAGCCTTATTTAGAATTTGTATGTAACTTGACTGTTGCATGTCTCCGGTTTGTAATTGACTGTGCTGTATCTTGTCAGGAATGATTTGCTGGTATTAACCTCCTGAGCGGTATGGACGAGCTCAGCTCTTCCATCACCGCCGGAGGCTGCCGCTCAGGCCCTGCTGGGCCGATTTTCCTCAAATAAAAAGCAGCACACGCAGCCGGCACTTTGCCAGCCGCGCGTGCTGCCTGATCGCCGCCGCTCTGCGGCGATCCGCCGCGAGCAGCGGCGAAAGAGGGTCCCCCCAGCCGCCCGAGCCCTGCGCAGCCGGACCAATCAGTTCCGGCCAGCGCTAAGGGCTGGATCGGAGGCGGCTGACGTCAGGACGTCGGCTGACGTCCATGACGTCACTCCGCTCGTCGCCATGGCGACGAGGAAAGCCAAACAAGGAAGGCTGCTCATTGCGGCCTTCCTTGTTTATTCTGGGCGCCGGAGGCGATCGGAAGAACGCCTCCGGAGCGCCCTCTAGTGGGCTTTCATGCAGCCAACTTTCAGTTGGCTGCATGAAATAGTTTTTTTTTTAAATTAAAAAAAAAACCCTCCCGCAGCCTCCCTGGCGATCTCAATAGAACGCCGGGGAGGTTAAAACAGAACACACTCATAAGTGAATTTATAGGACAGGTTTAGTCACACTACTGTTCAAAAGGGGTGTTCGGTGAGCATTTCTGACACTGACCAGGCATTTCCTAAATATCCTTGCAGATGAATGAACCCTTCCGTGCCAAAAACTCTAGATTTCTTCAGCCTTGATCAGAATAACAGCCTCTCTGTAACGTGCTTCGCTGCTCTGCAATGCACCACCTATGCGATGTTCACAGTGTGGCGATTGCGTTGCAGAACACTGGAGCGAGGCATGGTAAAGCACTGAATGCAGTGTGCTACTGCAAAATGCGCACATTAATGCTTATAGTAAAGCATACTTTTCTGTATACAACGCAACGCGCAGGTAATGTGCGGTGCTGCTTTCCCAATTCATTGTGTTCCTGCTGTCACGGGGAATGCAACGGTCACTGTGAATGTGGCCAAGTTATGGCTAGATCAGATCTGATGTACTGACCTGGAATTTCAGAGTACTCGTGGCAGTGGAATGCACTCACCTGTCTGGCCAATGCATTCCGTCCAGCCTGTGTTCTTCCAACTTCATACATGAACACCCAGGCCTGTGACCCAGTGGGATGTTATGTGTATGTACATGCCGCCGGGTCACGGAGCATAGGTGCCAATTCAGCCCTTGCTTTGTGGAGATATATATATATATATATATATATATATATATATATATATATATATATATATATATATATATATATATATATATATATATATATATATATATCTATATATGTGTGATATCAAAGTAATTTTTAGTATTTTCTTGCTTTCTGGTAGCTTAAAGAGAGTCTGAAGCGAGAATAAATCTCGCTTCAGACCTCATAGATAACAGGAGTATGTGTGCCCCTGCTAAACCGACGCTATCCCGCGGCTTACCGGGGGACCCTTCACCCCCAAACCCACCCCCGTACAGAGCCGAATCTCTTCCGCATTGAGGCAGGGCTAACCTATCAGACGCGTACCTCCGCCTCTCCCCCGCCCCTCTCAGTCTTCCTTCACTGAGAGGGGCGGGGGAGAGGCGGCGATGCGCGTCTGATAGACGCGACTGGAGGCAGGGCTGCAGCCGTTAGCCCTGCCTAATTTCACGACCAACTTTGCGACCAAGTCTTGCGGGAGTGGGTTTGGGGGTGAAGGGACCCCCGTTTAGCGGCGGTTTAGCAGGGGCACACGTGCCCTGCTAACTATGAGCTCTGAAGCAAGAATTATTCTCGCTTCAGAGTCTCTTTAAAAGGCATTTTATTAACAAGTTACAAAATATCACCAAGGAGAAAACTCAGGAGAAAAAGAGAATTGCATATGGCCCACATAATACAAAATACAGAAGTGGTAATGACAGTGATAAAAGTAACATGATGAATAAAATGTATAATGATTTCCAAGACACAAAAGGGGGAGAGAGCCCTGCCCTTGCGAGCTTACAATCTAAAGGGAATGGGGGGAAACAAGAGGAGGGGTAGTATACCATAAAATATATACAGGCAGTGTGTTTTAGGATAACTAGTAGGAGTGCAATATGATCTTAGGACAAAGGGAAGTGGCTTAAGGTAGCGCATATGCTTGTCGGAACAAATCAGTTTTTAGAGAGCGTTTAAAAGTAACAAAGGTTGGCGAGTGGCGGATGTGTTGTGGGAGGGCATTCCAGAGAAGGGGTGAAGCGCGTGCAAAATCTTGTAAGCGTGAATGTGAGGAGGTGATTCTAGAAGAGGACAACAGAAGATCGTGTGCAGATCTGAGATTGCAATTGGGTTTGTATCTGGAAATTAGTGAGGATATGTACCAGGGAGAGAGATTTTGGAGAGCTTTGTAGGTTAGGGTTAGGAGTTTGAACTGGATCCTCTGGTTAATTGGCAGCCAGTGATGAGCTTGACAAAGAGGGTCAGCAGAAGAAGATCGAGAAGAAAGATGAATGAGACGAGCAGATGAGTTCAGTACCGACTGGAGCAGTTTGTTAGAAGGTAGTCCACAAAGTAGTATGTTGCAGTAGTCCAGACAAAAAATTATAAGAGCATGTATTAACATTTTGGTTGTGTCTTGAGTGAGAAAGGGACGGATGCGAGATATATTTTTGAGTTGGAGATGGCAGGAGCTGGTTATAGAGTTAAGATGAGAAATAAAAGAGAGAGATAAGTCGAATATTACCCCTAAGCACCGTGTTTTGGGAACTGAAGTTATGGGAGTGGTTTTAACATTTTATAGTTACTTCAGGCAGAGAGGTGGCCAGAGACTGTGGGAAAAATTATTAGTTCTGTTTTACTCATATTAAGTTTTAGGATACATATATGCGTGGCAGGAATAGATCTGTCTCTGATCAGATCTCAGGCAGGGAGTCGAGCGGAAGATAAGCGGGGACGAGGTGAGATCGAACCGGACGCGGCGGGGATGCGGCAGAGTCGGTCCGGCGGCTAATCGAGTCGCCGGATCGCTCCGTGTAGATTAGGCTTTAGTCAGTCTTGCTTTGGGCACGTTAAGTGGCCATCTACTGGTGTAGGACCACCTTTTATGGTCAGTATGCTGAGGTGTTTGAAGGAAAGAAGGATAGCAGTGGCTTCCTATGCTGCTGTGAGTAGACACAGTACTGTTTGTGGTGTACAGACTTCTGAAGTCTTCAGAAGTCTAATATTTATATAAGACTTCGCCTCTTCTTAAAGGGAAACTTAACTGAGAGGAATATGGATGTTTCATTTTAAACAATGCCAGTTGCCTGACACCCCTGCTGATCTCTTTGGGTGCAGTAGTGGCTGAATCATACACCTGAAACAAGCATTTAGCTAATCCAGTCTGACTTCAGTCAGAGCACCTAATCTGCATGCTTGTTGAGGGGCTGTAGCTAAAAGTATTAGGGACACAGGATCAGCAGGAGAGTCAGGCAACTGGTATTATTTTAAAAGGAAAAATCCATATTCTACTCAGTTTAGGTTCCCTTTAACATACTTCATAGTCCTATGAAGTCATGTCACTAACTGTCCCTCAGAGGAGCTTACAATGTACTCCCTACCATTGTCTTGGGCCAGTTTTTCTTTGGGGAAATGAGTCCATATGAAATAGCCAGGCAAGTAGCGTTTGATTTTAAAGGTTTAAAGATGGCAGCTTCCACATAACACAGATCTCATTTCATATACATGATATTTATGATATTCAGTGAGTGGTGAATTGCACAACTTCACCAGGCTATACACTGATCGATTTTAGCCATTGATCAACGGGCGATTCGACCGTTTTGATCGAATCGGCTAGAAATCGATGCAGCAGAAAGCATGATCAGTAGATCAATTTCCGGCCGATTTTGATCAATTTGATCGATCGGTCCGGATGGAAAATCTGGGTCAACGGCTGCTGGCAGCCGATCGATGGCCCATAGGTTTGCATTGGATCGAATGGTGCAACACTGCATTTCGATCGAATTTCAATCAATTTCATTCTGAAATCTATTGAAATTAGATTCCTACTGTGTGGCACACATCAGATACATTCCTGTCAGATTCTAACTGATGGGCATCTGGCAGAAATCTATCTGATGGTTGAATCTGCTGCAAATATAAGTGTATGGCCACCTTTATTATGCCGGGCATACACGGCACGTTTATGCGCCGGCATCGATCCAGCGGCTCCATGCCGGCGCGTCACCGCTCGTGCGCGTGGGTCAATCCCTGCTCGTCCCCGCGGGCTTCCCTTATCAGCCGCTCGATTCCCTGCTATTGTCCGCCCACGGGGATCGAACAGGGAATCTATCCGGCAGGTCATCAGACCTGTCGGATATTATCAATCGAGCCATCAGCAGCTCGATTGATAAGCCTGCGGTCGAGCCGTGTATGCCTAGCATTAAGGTGGCCATACACTGGCCCGATTCCCGGCCATTTCGACAGCAGATTCGATCCTGGGATCGAATCTGCTGCCAATCGTTCGCGGTAAACGCCGCCGACGATCCGATTTCCTCCCGAAATCGGATCGGTCCGTCGATCGCGCCGTGCGGGAAATTACCCTCGATCTTCCGCGGGTAAAGTGCGCGTCGCTAGCGGCGGCCGATCCGATGAAAAATACATTACCTGATGCGGGCTCCCGGGCGTCTTCTCTGCATCTTCCTCAGCGCTGCACCCGCTCCATCCCGGCGCTTCCTGGGTCACTGCAGTGACCCAGGAAGTTTAAATAGAGGGCGCTCTATTTGAACTTCCTGGTCACGGAGTGACACAGGAAGCGCCGGGATGGAGCGGGTGCAGCGCTGAGAAGATGCCGAGAAGATGCCCGGGAGCCCGCATCAGGTAATGTATACGGGGGGGGGGGGGGGGGGGGGACAGGCGGCAGGAGCAGCTGAACAGATTGTGATCGGTTTCAGGCTGAAATCGATTCACAATCTGTTTGCAGTAAAGGCAGCCATACGATCCCTATCTGATCAGATTCGATCAGATAGGGATCTGTCAGCTGGTCGATCTGATGGCACATCGACCAGTGTATGGCTGCCTTTAGTGTAACAAATAATGCTAATATTCTCAGCTGTAGAAGTTCTGCTTGGGGATTCTTTCCACAGGTGTAGTAAAGGGTCATGGGTCATAGATGTATAGTAACATAATAAAAAAATAAGTTAGTACAATCACAATCAAGCTTTAGCCCCAGTGTTTGTCCTTCTAAGCAATTTTAGCAAATTCCTGAGACAAAAGGCTGTGGATAAAAAAGATCCTTGATTTGTGCAACCATGTAATTGAAAATCTCTTGTGGACAGTTGGTACCTCTGTTGGTCTACTCTAGAGCTTTCCCCCTCCCCCCACTAAACGACCTGCTACACTGTAACAGATGCACACAATAAGCATGCCTGATTATGTGTAGTTAATTGCATGAATTTGGTACCACACAGAAAGTCTGATAGATTAGGTTTTGTACTTTGTGCTAGTGATCGAAAATTGTCAGAGCTCGGACTTAAAATGGCAACATCTGATTCTTCTTTCCTTCTACTGCTACTATTATTATTATTATTATTATTATTATTATTATTATTATTATTATTGACTTATAAAGCGCCAACATATTCCGTGGCGCTGTACAAAGTAAGGAACAAACATGGGGTACAAAATAATACAGACAATGGTGTACACCAATAAACAAAATACAGAATCAGTACAAAATACTGAATTAGTAATTACAGTGACAAAAGGAATATGAATAAATGTGTAACAAATTTCATGACACAAAAGAGCGAGTCATGACGGCAAGGCTCTCTCGCTCTTTTGTGTCATGAAATTTGTTACAAAATTTGTTTTCCTTTTATCTCAAATATTCTAAAGTTGTTATTAAGAAAATACAAATGTATGATAATCAGTTGGTCATCTGAGTGGTGTGAAAGTTTTAATTGTTTTTACATTTTCTGCAATCTTGTGTAGATATTTTTTTGTATTTTTTTTGTATTTTTTTTTTTTTTTTTCCAGTAAAATGAATTAATCGTAAAAATTGAGTAGTGCTGTTTCCATGGGCAATGTTCCTTTTCATGTTAGTAAATTGCCAATTGAATGCCCAGAGCACACTCTGTATGTGTCTCGCAAGAGTCCATGCTGTGATAAGAGACGCATCCAAATCCCTCTAGTTGTGCCATGCAGGGCTATAATGGAAATGGGCTCTAAAGGTGGCCATACACTGGCTCGATTCGCCGCCGTTTCGACAGCCGATTCGATCACTGGTATCGAATCTGCTGCCAATCGTTCGCGCTACACGCCGAATTTCGATCCTTTTCGTCCGATCGCTCCGTGCGGAAAATTAGCGTCGATCACCCACGGGTAGGGAGCGCGTCGCTAGCGGCGTTCGAGTGCCCGACGCAATAGAGCCGCATACATTACCTGCTCCGCCGGCACGTCTACGCCCGGTCACCGCTGCTCCGTGTCCGCGCTGGTCTCCGGCATGCTTCAGTTCCTCCGGCCCGGCAGGAAGCTTAAACAGTAGAAGGCGCTCTACTGTTTAAACTTCCTGCCGGGCAGGAAGAAGTAAAGCATGCCGGGGCCGGAGACCAGAGCGGAGACGGAGCAGCGGTGACCTGGGACTGGAGTCGCGCCGGCGGAGCAGGTAATGTATGCGGGCGGGGGGAGCGGCGGCAGCACCACCACCACAACAGATTGTGAACGGTTTCAGGCTGAAATCGGTTCACAATCTGTTTGCAGTAAAGGTAGCCATACGATCCCTCTCTGATCAGATTCGATCAGATAGGGATCTGTCAGTTAGTCGAATCTGATGGCAAATCGACCAGTGTATGGCTACCTTAAGGTTACCTTTCACATTGTTATGTTAGACAACATCTTTGCATAGCAAACGCCATGTGCTAATGCTTTAATAGTACATTCTCATCTGCGCATTAGCGGTGCTGCAGAATCAGTTGGAGTAATGTAAGGGAATGCTGTGCGATACCAGTTAACATGCATTTACAGTTATGCTAAAGCATACTTTTTATGTTTATGTACTGTATGTTTCGCTGTATGCGGCACTAGTCGCACTAGTTGTGTACTCCGTGGTGTGGCTTTTCCCCTCTATTGCGATCCTGTATTTAACCACTTAATGACAAGCTGACTTATAAAACGTCCTGCTAGAGCCTCTTAATGGCTCCACGACCTTTTTAAAAGTCAGACAGTGCTGCTGCTGCTGCTGTGCACGTGCGCGCTCCTGCGCATGCACGGGCATTCCCATGCACGTGAAAATAGTGAAAAAAAATAAAACAACCAAAGAAAAAATACACCTTTATTTCCAAATATTATATTGTCACCATACTTTGTACTAGGGACATAATTAAATTTTTGTGATAACCAGGACAAATAGGCATATAAAATGTGTGGGTGTTATGCACAGTAGCAGTGTTTTTATATTAAAACCATAGGGGATGAAATTGGAGAAATAGTGTATTTTTTTCATTTTCCTTGTTTTTCCCCTTTAAAATGCATAGAAAATAAAGTCATTACTGAAAACAAATATCAACCCCAAAAAGCCCAATTGGTGCTGAAAAAAGCAAGGTATAGATCATTTCATTACGATTAGTAGTGATTAAGCTATTGGCAAATGAAGGGAAGAGCACTGAAAGGTGAAAATCGCTCTTGTCCGTTAGGGTAAAAACCGCCTTTTGGGGTGAAGTGGTTAAAGGATATGTATGTAGCGCAATGCCCCAGTGTTAAACTAGCCCGAAATTTCTATAATACTGGCATATCACTCGGGATGATGTCTTATGGGGAAACCCTAGAATTCAGATAATTGCATTACATTTCTGGAAAACATGTTCAGGATGTACCTATAATACATGTCTTATTAACACCATATTAAATGCTTGTTTTTGAGGTATGTATATATTTTTTATTTTTCTTAGGTTTATTTATTATTATTTATTTATTGTATTTATAAAGCGCCAACATATTACGCAGCGCTGGTTTGCTGTCTGAGGTTTCAATCCCAATCTCAGGTTCTCTTTATGTGAATCAAAGGCATTCAGTTTAACTTGGGGTTTCTTCCTGCATCCTGTAGTCTGTCAGGTCCTTAGCTGTCTTTCCAGTCTGTTGCATTTCACTGCTGTACCCCTCAGAATGCTGGCCAACTGAGTCCTGTGCGTGGCCCCGTCCTTGCGCAAAACTTGTGAGTTATCTTCTGTGATTCAAAGAAAAGGAAGGCATGGTTTCCAAAACAAAATCAAAATTTCAAGAATTAGGCTGGGTTTACAGACGTCAGATAAAAATGTGTACAGTTACATTCTAGTTCTGTCCAGTACATTTTCATTACACACACACACACACACACACACACACACACACACACACACACACACACACACACACACACACACACACACACACACACACACACACACACACACACACACACACACACACACACACACACACACACACACACACACACACACACACACACACACACACACACGTTGTATCAGAACAGGATGGAATGACAACTACAGAACTACAGCATTCTCTGCTGTCTAGATGCCCCCCCCCCCCTTATAGCGTTCGCTAGTGTCAAGTGGTCTCCCCTTCCTTGCCCTTATAACATTCCCTGGAGTCTAGTGTCCCTCCCCCCCCCCCCCCTTCCATAGCTCAAGTAGAATTCCCTGGAGTCTAGTAGCTCCCTCCCTAGTCCATTTATCATGCCCTGGTGTCTAGTGGTCTCCCCTCCCTAGCCCATATAGATTTCCTTGGTGTCTAGTGGTCTCTCCTACCTAGTCCAGATAGATTTCCCTGATGTCTAGTGGTTTGGCTCTAAAATATTTTACATACCTTGAAATATTTTAGAGCCTAGGGCTGCTCATCCCCCAAGGTTGTTATCCATCAGTTGTTAGTATAATGTTGTTCTGAGGGATCCAGTTCTACCCCTTTCTAGAGATTGATGAGGATGACTAATGAAGGCGGGGCATAAGGGGCAACTTCTGGTTTTACCTCAGGGTTGTGGAGTCGGAGTCGGAGCAATTTTGGGTGCCTGGAGTCGAAGTCGGGAAAAAATGCACCGATTCTGACTCCTAATGAATTTGTAACTGTAATTAAAATAGAAAATATGATAAAATGTTCTATTTCTCACATAGTCATTAAAAATAGTGTATATACACAGTATATATACAGTAATAGCTGTGCTCAGTCCACAAAAATGAAATAAACCAATCAAAATTAGTTACTTGTGCTGCTTCAATAAAGCAGTCCCTGTATTTTTAAAGTCAGATATACACATCTGATTGTGACTGTATATATAATGTGTACACAGGAATCTCTTCTATATACGAAATAACATCTATGCTGTAAGTATAAAGCCTGATGTGTAGCTGTGTCACTAATAGAGATGGTCAATGAGATGTAAATAATTCTGCGTTGATTCTGATTTATGCAAATGTATGCACTCCCTTTGCTCATGACATCTAATAATTTGATATGTTGTTAAAATTTGGTTTGGTGACTACAAATTAAAGGGTACCTGAGACGGATGAAAAGTAAACTTTTATACATACCTGGGGCTTCCTCCAGCCCCCTTCAGGCCAATCAGTCCCTCGCTGTCCTCCGCCACCTGGATCTTCTGCTACGAGTCCTGGTAATTCAGCCAGTCAGCGCAGTACGGCCGCATGCCGCTCCTACAGCCAGGAGCGTTCTGCACCTGCGTAATAGTGCTGCGCAGGTGTAGTACGCTCCCAGCGGCGGAGTGTGTGCATGCGCACTACGCCAGACTGGCTCAAGTACCTGGACTCATAGCAGAAGATCCAGGTGGCGGAGGAGAACTGATTAGCCTGAAGGGGGCTGGAGGAAGTACCAGGTATGTCCAAAACTTTAATTTCATCTGTCTCAGGTTTTCTTTGTTACACAGTAGTCCTATACCCTACATATGCACTCCCCACAGAGCTTCAGGGAATCCACTGAGAATGTTGTGTACATTGAACACAGAGGTGTTGTCTATCACCCATAAATCTGGTTCAGATTGTACATGAAGAATGTGTAATAGAGGAAGAATCTCCTCATTCTCCTGCAGAGTACCTGCACATCATTCTTACATGCATCCACACTTACATTGCCTAGGGCCTAATAGATGTTCTTTGTTCCGGTTTGTACCTTTTACAAGTACTCTTACCAAGGACTAGTTTTAGTCTAAAGGGAATAAATATAGTAGTCTACATATTCTTCTCACTTCAGTTGTCTTGTAAAATTCCTAAGCGTTGGCAGTTAAGAGACGAATTTCACGTTACATACTTTTAACCACCCTGGCGTTCTATTAAGATCGCCAGGGCGGCTGCGGGAGGATTTTTTTTAAATTAAAAAAAAAACTATTTCATGCAGCCAACTGAAAGTTGGCTGCATGAAAGCCCACTAGATGGCGCTCCGGAGGCGTTCTTCTGATCGCCTCCGGTGGCCAAAAGTAACACGGAAGGCCGCAATTAGCGGCCTTCCGTGTTTTGCTTACTTCGTCGCCATGGCGACGAGCGGAGTGACGTCATGGACGTCAGCCGACGTCCTGACGTCTGCCGCCTCCGATCCAGCCATTAGCGCTGGCCGGAACTATTTGTTCCGGCTGCGCAGGGCTCAGGTGGCTGGGGGGACCCTCTTTCGCCGCTGCTCGCGGCGGATCGCCGCAGAGCGGCGGCGATCAGGCAGCACACGCGGCTGGCAAAGTGCCGGCTGCGTGTGCTGCTTTTTATTTGGTAAGAATCGGCCCAGCAGGGCCTGAGCGGCACCCTCTGGCGGTAATGGACGAGCTGAGCTCGTCCACACCGCTAAGGTGGTTAATCAACAAAATTGTAATATGCAAATTAGAGGAGTCGGAGTCGAGGAGTCTGAGTCGGTGGAATCCTAAACTGAGGAGTCGGAGTCGGTGGATTTTTGGACCGACTCCACAGCCCTGGTTTACCTAGCTGAAAGGTATTTTTGAAATTCTATTGCTTTCTGTATCTTTGTTCTTTACAGGAAGTTGGGAGTAGGAAAAAGCCTTTTTAAGGTTGACACCTAAAAATATATTTTGCTGGTTATGATTTAGAGCGGACTTCTGTTTATAATCCACCTCAGGACCTCCACATGCATTTTCTCTATATGTATCTTGGAGAACAGCAAATGTGTTGTCTGAGGAGACTGAAGAATGGTATCCAAGTATGGTATGTAAACTTTTTTCCATTCTGAAGAAAGCCGCCAACTTTAACATGAAAAGTTAATGTGCTTAGATAACCCAGATGTAAGTGACACAAATTGCAGGTGCAGAAAAAGAAATATGTGGCACATCCATTATCCTAGGATATTTTCAGAAAAAGTAAGCCACCATCTAGGCCAGGAGAGACACGTGATCCGTCTTCCTCTGTGAGCTCCTGAACTCCAATAGCTACAGTGATGTTCGTCACCATGTAAACCGCCGCTGCCTTCTGCAGCCGTGGAAACCAAGGTGCCGAAGTGCCAGATCGCTTATGTTTCTCTCGGCCTGGGTGGTGACTTCCTTTCCCCTTGTTCCGCTGTGCTCTCTCTGCATGTGCCCAGCTTCTACTTCCTCTGTGCCCAGGCAGTGATCCCCCTTACCTACCCCTAGAATTGCCCATGGCTGGAATTAATGGCTCCCATTCTGCATGATGGAGTTTTCATGTCTTCTCCCAGTCCCCTCCACAGCAATGCATGTAGCTGGGAGCAAACGGAGAGCACAGCAGCATGCAGGAGTGGAAGCCTATGGTCCCGGCAAAGACCTGCACCTGAGCAAGATCACTGGCTGGACAGAGCACCAGCAGTGCTTCCACAGGTAACTGCCGTGTGGACTTGGCATTGCGGCAAGTAGCAGCACGTAATAAAGCAACACAGCTTCCTGTGGAATTCATGTTTGTTGTGACTCAGACCATTGTTTTAATTGAAGATAAGTGTATTTTACCCAGTATGGTGCCCTAGATATCAGATGGCACGCTAGGTCCGTACCTGGTATGCCTTTGACCAAAAATTGCCAGACTGTGTCTGTAGGTACAATGATTACTTGAACATGGACAATGGCAGTGTTAAATATTGTTACTGGGTTTTTGTGAACACAGCCATACAAACGTGCAATACTTATACTTTACCATTGGATACGTTTGAGGACTATGAACAACAGAATTCTCTCGCTCTCTCTCTCTTTATTTTCTGTCCATCCCATCTCTCACGCTCATACACACTCTTTTGCTCCTACCCTTCACAGAATTCCTTGGGTGGGAGGAGATGTCAGAATGCTGTGTGGAATGTAAATGCTCAGCTGCCTGCCATCATGTTTTCAATGTGCAAATTGCATTCTTGCACTTCTGTGTTCCAGTTTTCTGCCGCTATATTTTGCTTTTCACACTTATTGCTATTCACGATTTATATAGCGCTATAATCTACTGTGGAGCTGTACAGAGTGAGAATACAAACATGAATACAAAAAATACAGGTATTGCTTGCTACACAATAAAGAAGAGTTATAGTAAGGTAATAGTTGAAAGATAAGTGCTTTCATTCCCATACTGTAATAACCTAAAGGAGTGATCTAATACTCCATTCACTTAAATTAAGTAAGTGATTACCACCAGTATTTATCACTAGTAGACATAGAGCAGCCAATTTTATTTTGTGACCATCTACTGCTACTTCGTAAACTGGTAGTCTGCAGCAGGCTGGCAAGCAGGAGGTGTGAAATACAGCCCACCGTTCCTTATTGTAGTCTTTGGTAGTCTTTTGTCTGATTAATGCTGCAGCTAAACGATAAGTATCGGGTAAGTATTAATTGTTTCACCGATCATGCAGAAATGTTTCTATTATTATTGCATCTCCTAGACCAGCTCTAAAAAGCATATAGCAGATTGCTCTATTTGTGTGAAGTACATGAGCTGGTGAAATGACATCAGACACACGGGTGGAATGTAGGAAGATATGATAAAAGTGAAGATATGAAGGTAGTGTCTCTGGTTACCCTAGAAACTTTCCCTGATATCTTGTCCTCTGCAGCCTTTTGACTTGCAGTATACAGCTGTGCTGGTAGCATGTAACATGCTGGTCACTGCAATATGACCTGCTTAAAACATAGGCTTTTCTCAATCCTTTGATTCTATAGATGTACGTAGAATACAGTTAGTTTTGTCTTCAGTGGTGATTTGCACTTTGTATAATACATGTCTCTAAAATGTGACCATGGCTTAATGCGGCGTGGCATGGAGGCAATCATCCTGAGAGAATCTGTGGGATATTGTGAAGAGAAAGTTGAGAGACGCAAGACCCAACACTCTGGATGAGCTGAAGGCCGCTATTGAAGCATCCTGGGCCTCCATAACACCTGAGCAGTGCCACAGGCTGATTGCCTCCATGCCACGCCGCATTGAGGCAGTCATTTCTGCAAAAGGATTCCCGACCAAGTATTGAGTGCATAACTGAACACAATTATTTGAAGGTTGGCTTTTTTTGTTTTAAAAACACTTTTCTTTCATTGGTCGGATGAAATATGCTAATTTTTTGAGATAGGAAATTTGGGTTTTCATGAGCTGTATGCCAAAATCATCAATAAGAAAAACCATAAAAGGCTTGAACTACTTCAGTTATGTGTAATGAATCTAAAATATATGAAAGTCTAATGTTTATCAGTACCTTACAGAAAATAATGAACTTTATCACAATATGCTAATTTTTTGAGAAGATCCTGTACTTTGTTGGTCCAGGTCACAGGTTGTCTGGTGAAGGTTTAGGAGGCTATCTTAGATATCTCCAGTAATTACCTTGAAATCAGACTACGGCAGTAGACTGTTTTTGGTTGCCTATAACGCAACCATTAATCATTGTTTTAATCTGACCAGAAGTACTAAAAGAAGATGAAGCGCGCCATAGTGCATTAAATGTGGAGGAGATTTTATTAACAATTAAAAGTTATACTCACAAACATGAGTGATAAAATCGCTTCTCAGCGGACTGCCAGCCGCTTGCCTCTGCAGTGG
This sequence comes from Hyperolius riggenbachi, assembly GCF_040937935.1. NCBI lineage: Eukaryota > Metazoa > Chordata > Amphibia > Anura > Hyperoliidae > Hyperolius > Hyperolius riggenbachi. Next base: position 329,772,558 of record NC_090649.1, on the reverse strand, counting down.
GGGATGACGCGCTGTGGCCAGCAGCGCGATTTCCGATGGCTTGGAATCCGTCTCACTGGGAGGTGGGCGTCGCTGGAGTGTCAATCTGACCAGACCCTACAATAACGCTGTACCATGCAAAATACAGCAAGTAGAAGTTAGATCCTACTCCCTTTAGCACCTCCCTCAGTCCAGTATTTAGAATCTCTGCATATGTGGTGTTTACTTTGATAGCAATATAACCTGTATTATTGCAATGATGGTTGCAATTAAAATAGGACCAAACTGCGAATATAAAAATGTGCTATTTTGTATAACATTTTTTTTGTTCTCTTTCTCTCTTTCTTAGGTTATTCACAAAGTTAAAGGTTGAGAAGTGAGAGTAAAATTCTGCCCGGTGCCACTTGAATAAATCATACCTGATGTATTTTCATGATGAGCAAAGTGTTATTTCAGGCCACTATGGCAGAGAAAGCCACTCGGAATGTCTGTGTATGGTTGCCCAACAGAGAAAAACTCGATATCACTATCGAAGTAAGAATTTAAAAAAAAAATGTATAAAAATGTATGATAGTTTCTAACAGAAATGTTAAAGTGTACCTGAGATGGGGCAGGAGGAAAAAATTGTACATACCTGGGGCTTCCTCCAGCCCCCTCCTGGCAGATCGCTCCCTCTCCGTCATCCACTGCCTCCTAGATCTTCCGCAATTGGACTCGGTAAGATGCCCAGTTGGGGGCAGTCTGCACTGGGACCATTCTACGCTTGCGCAGTAGTACTGCACTGGCGCAGTATGCTCCCAGCCACAGGTGTGCGACAGGGGCGTGTGCGCAGCTGGGCTGTGCATGAGCAGTTGACTCCATACCGGAGGACTTTCTGGGGTTAATTGCAGAAGAACCACAAGGCGGCAGAGGCCGGCAAGGAATTGATAAGCCTGGAGGAAGCCCCAGGTATGTATAATTCCCCCCCCCCCCCTCCTTTCATCTCTTTAAGCTCTTTTAATACTTTTCCATAGTCGAATCTTTATCAAGCTCACTGTGTAGTATGGATAAATTAGGCATGTATATATTAGTTTTACAGAAGCACACATGAACTAAAAATATCAGAGCTGGCCATACCAGTGGATTCTTCCGTGCTCCCATAACATTGGTGTTCCCTCAGCTTGGCTGGTTTCCCCTCTGTCATTGTGCTTTGTCCACCCGTTTTTGGGTTAACAGCAAATGCTCTGTCCACTCACGCATCCTCTTCCTGCTTGCTCCCACACAGCTGTGTGCTGGGGCCTCCGCTGGGAGCGCCCTGCACATGTGTGGTTACAAATGTATTTGAATCGTGCATGCCCAGAATGGTCTCAGCCGTAGCTGTTGTGCAAAGCCATTTGGGAGATCAATCAAAATGCTCGCACAAAAAGGGCAGGCCAGGTGCCCTGGCTCAAACTGGGCAAAACATTGAAAGCATGAAGAAGCAGGCTAAGCAGAGGGGATACAGAGGTCACAGGGGCACTGGAAGAACCTCCAGATATACCCAGTTCTAAAATGTATTTTTAGCTGAGGTTGTGCTGTAACTTTTCAGCAAATGGTAAAGTGGATTTTTTTCAGCTGAGCTGCTTGCACCAATAATGAAGGGTAACACCTAAGGCAAAAAAAATCTGAGTATTTCTGTTCATGCTACAACGAATTCCTTGCATTTAGTAGTGCTTTACCCTGACCAAATACTAGGATGATTTACCGGTAATATGTAATGAGTCCACTTCACACTATAGTGGGGTAAAAAAGTGTTTACCCCCTTTACAGATTTCATATATTTTTCCTTTTTTTTTTTATGACCATTTGTTTTCTGATCTCAAAATAAATTTTGTATAATACAAAAGAAAACTTGAGGAAAAGCAATGCACAGGTTTAAAGTTCTCATTTAACTTTTTGAAATAACGCACACTAGTAACCAAGTCACCCATATGATAATGGAATTGCCCGATTATTTACTCAGTTTATCTCATTGTGTCACTTCTGATTTGCTTTAAAGCGGTATCGTCGCCATAAAAATCAAATTTCAACAGCAACTGGTCTGAGTGTATTAAGTGATAAAGATGCTAATCCTGCATTCAAAACTTTCAAAACTTTTTCTGCTGTTATGATCTGGAGTTATCACATACTTAAGGAGCACTGGCCCTTTAGTAGTCGTGCCAAAGAATTGCCTGCTGGGGGTTCTTTTTATCTATAATGTATTCCTCCTCTTCCCTTTATTTCCCTGCCTAGCTGCTTATCTGAAAACTAATCCCCTACTCACTTGTGTTTACAAGCAAGGCTGAGGCGACTCAGCGATTGGAGGAGACAAGAAAAAAAGTAAAGGGCAGAAATGACATCACGAGTTAGCCTTAACTGTAGGCAAAAAACATGGCCCCCACCAGGAACAGAATTCTCATAATTTACTATATAACATTCACTGAAATCAAAACGTGGACAGTACAATACATGTGTTATGTAAGTAGATCAAGTATTTATCTACTTATATGTGTTTTTTTCCCTGGCATAGTATGGCTGATCCTACTGCTTTAAAGTGGTGATCTGATGCAAACAGGTGAACAGGATGTTTGAAACCTCATCGCCCACGTCATCTACATTTCTGACAGTGAAGAAAGCTTTTTGGCGATCTATAAAGCGACAGTCGAGCATTTAATCTCCACTGATCCACTGTGCAGTTATCAGCACTGAATGAAGTACTGTTCAATAATGATACTTTAGCAGAAATGGGCACTCTTGGGTGAAAGCGGCAATCATTTATGCTGTTCACCATTTTTATAAGTCTGTCGATCTGACAAAATGCTGTTTTGTTTAAGAAATAATGGCCTTTTCTGGTGAACACTTTATAAAGTAGCCGTTTGGAGTCATTGTATAGAAATAGTTCTGCAGAATAGGTATTCGGATATTTGCTGACAGCTGTGTGGCTCAGACCGCTCAAAAGCCAAAAGACCCGTATAACAGCCAGGCAAAGAGTCCTTTATAAACAAGGGTGGACAATGGTCACCATATTTATCTACTGATACAAATATACATATACATTAGCATTTTGTTTTGTTGTTTGTCTTAGAAAACTTGTCACACAATAGACAGTAAGCCAAAACGAATCCTTTATGCAGTTATGTGAAACATTGTTCATTATACCCATAGTGCTTTATAAACTAATGTAACTACCGTAGTTACTTTAGGAATTTTTTTTTTATATACTATGTATTTATTTTTTGTGTTCTGTGGTATCTCATCGGATTGTTTTTGATACAGGCAAAGGCAACAGGACAAGAACTATTTAACAAAGTTTGTGAATCACTGGGTATTAAAGAAGCTCATTTTTTTGGCCTTAGCATTGTTAAAAGTAAGTATATTATTCTTAATTCATAAGATATGTGGAGGTTTCATGAGACCTTGGCAATCTATTGATAGGTCTATGAAGGCTATCATTTGTCATGGTGTATGCAAAACAACATGAGTCCTTGGAATGAAATTGACTTAATTGCCTTTGGACGTCTGATGTTTAAACCATTTTTAACATTTTCCACCTGGGTCAAGAAAATGCTCATTATAGAATGAACGTTTGTGACACCCTGTAAGTTATGTATTTTCTGAAAGCAGAGAACCTGTAGAATTAAAATAGAGTCTTGTCAGTTTAGTATGGTACTTGATCATTGTCTCTGTACTCACTACATTTACTGTTTTGTTTTTTCTTCATTAAAATGGACACCTTGATGCTTGCAGAAACATTTACATATTTCTGCTATATAAAATATGATACTGTGCTTAATTGATAAATGATAATGAATGTGTTTATAAAGATGTATGTAAAAGGAGAGCCCTTATTTGTGGGTTACATGTCTACAGTTCATGGAAATGAGCCAACATTAACTGCTTGCTGGCTCACCTCCTCTCCTCCTACATACTGATGGCTGGGGGGGTTGCTTGTGTGCTGTCGGGGCAGGTGTTCTATTACTCTCCTGGTGAGTTCAAAGAGTATGTTATCACTGTCAGGAATATAGCAGCTAGTTATGATGTTGGGGTAATACAGAACCATGTTTTTCATTTTTTCTGACTGTATCATATGTGATGTCGGCTACAGCCATTCTGGCTTTGGGGGAAAGCTGTGTTTGTTTGAATGGCAGAATGAAGTACTATGAGCTTTTGTAGTCAGTTCCTCTGGAAGTTGGATGCTGCTAATTGAATCTCCTGTAGTACATTTGCATTTGAGAGGGTACAATAGCAGACAATCTCAGATGTGATTGTCTGTTTACAGGTAATTACAGGCAAACTGCTACCTGTAACAAAAATACAATCTTTTGATGTATAGACTAGACTATAGTTGCCTGGGGAAATTGGATTTTGAACGAACACAGGATTGCTTTGAAGTCTGCAAAGTGTGACAGGAAAAGCCTTGAAATTCGCATGTCACAGCTAGCCCAGATGTGATAAGGGGCTCGGCAGACTGTGATGGCACAGTCTGGGAAATTGCATTAGTGTGGGACTTGTACCCTCAGGCCCCAAATGGGCCTATAAGAACTTGCACAGGTCCTTCACAACTTATAACTCTCTAGAAATAGCAAAGACGCTAGGGCTGCCTGACTACTGGTCGAAAGCGGCGTTCTCCCGCCAATGACGTTCAAACAACGCTGGTAGCGTTTCTTTTTCCCCGTTATTTTCCCTGTTTAAGCAAATAGCCTTGTGTGTATTGTTGTAACCTTTATTTTGTAACTTTTTACTTTTGTTTTTTGTACATCTTTTGTATATATTATTTTCTGCATTGTTCCACTTTTTTCCTGGAATATTAAATCGTTATTTAATAAGTTTGACTTCTGCTGTACTAAACTAACACTCATAGCCTAGAAGAGACTGAAGTGTAACTGTGTATAAGTCCATGCCTGATTGTATGACTGAGCAACACTACCGTATAAGATTGTAATTGCATTGTGTGTATGGGGCACTTCTGCACTCGACAGCAGAGTGGGAAGTCTAACAGTATCGTTCGGAACGACTGTTAGCAGTTTTGCTTCACTACGGTGTAAGATTGCAACTGTGTGTGTGTGTGTGTGTGTGTGTGTGCGCGTGGCGTTCTCGTATTCAGTTTAGCGCAAAGCTGACCCGAGTACGAAAACGCGGATTGCGTGCTGAGCACTAGACAGCAGAGTAAACGTGTCTAGCAACAGCTAGTGGTGGCAGTGAGAAGTGTTCTGAGGGGGTCACAGCCTTGTTTTAGCTTGACTAAGGCTGCTTCCCCTCTCGATCTGGTCAAACCCGCAGCCGGGAACCGTATACGCAGGCGTGCCGCAGGCCGGTTCCTGACAATCACTATGAAATTATTGCTGCATAGTCTGTAAGGGGAGGAATCATGGCTGTTTGTGATCTATGGGGCTGCTTGTGTTATGTGGAGCTAAATTATGGCTGTTTGTGTAGTACAGGGAAATGGTGATATGTAGGAAGAGAATGATGGCTGCTCAATTTTAAATTGGGAGGAGTGGTGGCTGCTTAGTTTGTCTTTGAAATGATGGCTGCTTCATCTGTGTCTGTAGGCTCCTGAGGTGTAATGCTGCACCTGATTTTAATGTATGTAGCATGAATAACACACAACTAGAGAACATAAACTGCTAATACGTCTGGGTTTAACAAGCAGACGAAAGTAATAGATTAAATGTTTAAATAGAACCCAAAGTGAAGGATATATGGAGGTTGAAATATTTATTTCCTTATGAACAATGCAGGTTGCCTGATCCTCCGCCACTAGTAATTTTAGCGATAGACCGAACAAGCATGCAGATTTGTCATATTTTTGAAACCTCTCTCTACATTAGCTACTTGCTTGTTCTAGGTGTGGGAGCTGAGAGCTGACTTTTCTGGAGCTTCTCCAAGACCTTCTATTGTTTGCAGTAATGCTCAAAGACCAGAGATGCCAAAGCTACATACAGGTTACTTAAAAATTAATTGCTCCCAGGATGAGTGTGTAAAAATCCCCCTACTTCACTCCAGACTTGAGCATGCTTTTTGCATTGTGGTAGCCAGAGGCCTAGCCTGATGAACCCTGCACTATAGGTAGCCAAATGTAGCCTCCCCCCACATTCGTCCTGTTTTTCATTAACATTTGAGTCAAGTATTTGTGTTTTTGTGTTAGTTTTGATTAAAAATCTGTGATGGTTGATTTTAAAAGTCCCATTTAAATGAAGGGTCTTGATTTGTAGGCTGACAGGACCAGGTCAACAATAAGTCTTGGATCAGGACTGAGAAGCAGACATGACAGAATTGACTGTAACAGGCGGGGGTCAGGGCTGACAAGCAGGCAGGGCAAAGTCCACTGTAAGTATCCATACTCAAAGAAAAAATATTGTCTGTTATTTTGACAGACAGTTTTTCATTTTGCACAATATTGTGTAACTCCTGTTAATGAAAATTCTTTAAATGACAGCAGACGAACTGAAACAATCATTCATTTTTAAAAGTCTGTCATGACGGATCACAGTGCTAATGATTGTTCGAAATGTATAGCTTGAACGAGCGTTTAACGCGTTCGTTCAAGTCCCATTTGCATCTTGCCTGTTGTATTTTGAAAGATAGATTGGGAACGATCCTGCGGCAGAGTTCCCTGTTCTTATCTTTCTGTGGGTACCTAGCTTAAAGGGAAGGTTCAAGCAAAAAAAAAAAAATGAGATTCACTTACCTGGGGCTTCTACCAGCCCCATGTAGCCATCCTGTGCCCTTGTAGTCACTCACTGCTGCTCCAGTCCCCCGCTGGCAGCTTTCTGACCTCGGAGGTCAGGGCCATATTGCATACATTTTTACGCATTCCAGCTAGTGCAGGAACAAAAATTTACGCGTTTCACCACTAACGCGTAAAAATGTATGTGTTAATGTTCCTGCACTAGCGGGAATGTGTAAAAATGTACGCAATTTGGCCCTGACCTCCGAGGTCAGAAAGCTGCCAGCGGGGGACTGGAGCAGCAGTGAGTGACTACGAGGGCACAGGATGGCTGCATGGGGCTGGTAGAAGCCCCAGGTAAGTGAATCTCATTTTTTTTTTTTGCTTGGACCTTCCCTTTAAGGGACTTAGGTCGAGACAGACAGACTGTCAGGACAGGGTCAAGGAGAAAAAGGACAGCATGTTGACACTAGGGGAAAGGCATGCTAGATCTGAGAAGAGCAAGCTTATCTAGAGTTTAAATAACGATTGGCTTTTGTGCTGGTGTTGTGGCTGTGCCAGGTGTGGGAACCACATCAGTGGAGGAACTGAAGCACAGCAACCATGTTGCCTCAGAGGACGCCTAATCTCCAAGTATGACAAGTATGATAGGGAAGCCAAAGTAAAACAAAGCACAGCACAGGTTTTGCTGTGTCTGTCAGTGTAGTGTCCAGGGCATGGAGGTGATACCAGGAGACAGGCAATACATCAGGATATGTGGAGGAGGCAGGAGGAGGGCAACAACCCAGCAACTGGACCACTACCTCCACTTTTGTGCAAGCAGGAACAGGAGGAGCACTGCCAGAGTCCTGGAAAATTATCTCCAGCGGGCCACAAATGTGCATGTGTCTGCTCAAATAGACTCTGTGAGGGTCCGACGTCCACAGGCTGAGGGTTGTGCTTACAGCCCAACACCGAGCATGTCATTTTGGCATTTGCCAGAGAACACCAAGATTGGCAAATTTGCCACTGGCACCCTGTGCTCCTCACAGATAAAAGCACTTTCACACTGAGCACGTTTGACAGTGGGTCAGTAATGTTGTGGGGTGGCATTTCTTTGGGGGGCCGCACAGCCATCCATGTGCTCGCCAGAGTTATCCTGATTGCCATTAGATATTAAGATGAGATCCTCAGACCCCATGAGACCATGTGCTGGTGCGGTTGGCCCTGGGTTCTTCCTAATGCAAGACGATGCTATACCTCATGTGGCTGTAGTGTGTTCCTGCAAGACAAAGGCATTGATGCTATGGACCAGCTGGTTCCCAGACCTGAATCCAATTGAGTACATCGGAGACCTCATGTATGACTCCATCCAACAACGGATGACTAGGAGTTGATAAATGCTTCAGGCATTTCTGATTTCTCTGCATGTATCCAGTTGCATAGTTTTGGTTGCATTCACAATAAGTGTCATTGCTATCTGCAATCACTTTGCAGTTCAGAGATCAGCATGCTGTCATGAATCCACCTATGGCTTGTTGCAGCTGAGCTGCAGCCAGACAGTGCTGAAATCCCTGCATGCATTGCATGGATTTGTAATGAGTCCTATCCATCTGCAATCAGCCTGCAGCCTTCATTCAGAGTAACACAGGATTAAGTGATAATCATTCAGATGTGTGGAAATTTGCATGTCTGCTCTCATTGGGTGATGTCCATATAAAAGCCTCTTCCTGCAATGACACTTTGCCTGTCATAGCGTTTAACTTTGCCATAGTTGTTTGCTGGGTCTCGTGTCGCAACTTTGATCTGTTGGGTATAGGAACAGAGGGAAGGCAGGTGATCCGCCAGGCTTTACAGGTTTATACAGTACTGTGCAATAGTTTTAGGCAGGTGTGAAAAAATGCTGTAAACAAAGATTGCTTTCAGAAATAAATAATAATGATTGTTTATTATCAATTTACAAAATCAAAGCGAGCAAACAAAAAGTAAAATCTAAATTGAATTAATATTTGGTGTTACTACCTTTTGCCTTCATCAACTCCTATGGGTATACTTGCACAGTCAGAGATTTTGTAGGATTGTAGTCAGGTGTCTGACAAACCAGTTATACCAAACAGGTGCTAATGATCATCAATGCCACATGTAGGTTGAAAACACTGTCATTATCTGAAGCAGAAACAGCTGTGTAGAAGGCTTAAAGCAGAGTGAGGAATAGCCAAACTCTGCTACCAAGGTGAGGTTGGGGATGACCGCTTCATGTCATGGCAAGATTGAGCACAGCAACAAGGCCCCATATGCAATTAACTTTTTCTCCTGACTTTTCTCCTAGGTGATATTTTCACATGTTGTCAATAAGATGCCTTTTAAATCACCAGCAAGCGAGAAAATACTAAAAATATTTTTGATAGTACATTTTGGTACTTTTTCAATGGCATAATGATTAAGTTGTTTGAAACAGAAGTTGAAAAAGTATCTTCTGGGAGAAAACTCAGGAGAAAAAGCTAATTGCATATGGGCCAAGGTAGTTATACTGCATCAGCAAGGTCTCTCCCAGACAAACATTTCAAAGGAGACTGGGGTTTCAAGATGTGCTGTTCAAGCTCTTGGAAGAAGTATAAAGAAACCGGCAACGTTGAGGGTCGTAGATGCAGCGGTCGGCCAAGGAAACTTGGTTCAGCAGATGAAAGGCACATCAAGCTTATAACCATTTGAAATTAGGAAAGATATATCAAGCAGTGTCATGAGCTCAGAAATGTCAGAAACCAGTGGTACTCGGGTACACCCATCTACTGTCCGGAGTGTAGCCAAAAGTGATCATCATCACTCTCTGACATGGAAATGAGTCCAAGCGACTCAATTATGCACACAAACATAGGAACTGGGCTGTAGAAAAATTTCCAGGTGCTCTGGACTAATGAGTCAAGTTTGAAATATTTGGCTGTAGCAGAAGTCAGTTTGTGCATTGAAGGGCTGGAGAGCGGTACAATAATGTGTCTGCAGGCAACAGTGAAGCATAGTAGAGGTTCCTTGAACATTTAGGGCTGCATTTCTGCAAATGGAGTTGGAGATTTGGTCAGGATTAATGGTGTTCTCATGTTCTCAATGCTGAGAAATACAGACAGATACTTATCCACCATTTAAAGTGAACCGAGCACCTTTTTAGCACTCAGGACATTTCTATAGCACATGAAAAATGCATGCCAACAATCTGTTTCATTATTAAAATAAACTTGTATTTTACCTTGTATTTTACAATCAAAGGAGTTTTAATAGGCTGTTTCAGCAGCCTGACCATCCACAGAAATCTCAGGAAGCTAATTGTTTTATTGAGCTAATTTCCCAGAAGAAAACAATCTCTTTTCAACAACAAAGGGGGTCGGGTAATTAGGACTGTTTCTTTAAAAACATTGTCTGTTTCGAACAGTCCTAATTACCCATCCCCTTTGTTGTTGAAAAGAGATTGTTTTCTTCTGGGTAATTAGTTCAATAAAACAATTAGCTTCCTGAGAATTCTGCGAACAGTCAGGCTGCTGAAACCGCCTATTAAAACTCCTTTGATTGTAAAATACAAGTTTATTTTAATAATGAAACAGATTGTTGGCATGCGTTTTTCATGTGCTATAGAAATGTCCTGAGTGCTAAAAAGGTGCTCGGTTCACTTTAATTCCATCAGGGAGGTGGTTGATTTGGCCCCAAATGTATTCTGCAGCAGGACAACGACCCCAAACATACAGCCAAAGTCATTAAGAACTATCTTCAGCGTCAAGAAGTCCTGGAAGTAATCTTATGGCCCCCACAGAGCCCTGATCTCAACCTCATCGAGTGTGTCTGGGATTACATGAAGAGACAGAAGGATGTGAGGAAGCATGCATCCACAGAAAATCTACCTACAAGCCGAGTTCCTTCAAAAACTGTGTGCGAATTGATGCTGTTTTTGAAGGCAAAGGGTAGTCACATCAAATATTGATTTACTTTAGATTTCTCGGTTGTTCATTCACTGCATGTTGTTAATTTATGAAAATAAATGATTAACACTTGCATTTTTTAAAGCATGTATATGTGTGTGTATTGGTGTATATTTTATATTTTATATATATACATACATACATGCATATATACATGCATACATACATGCATACATACATACATACATACATACATACACTTTTTTTTTTCAAATTTATATACCGTGTTGTGATGCTGGTCAGTTACAGACAAACAGAGATAACATGATGAAGAGAAATGTATAACCCTAAAGCACTGAGGACACTGACTATAGGATATGTGTGGTATATAAACCCCCTCAAGATATGGAACATACTGTATGTTGTAAAAGAAAAAATGTCACAGACTTAAATCTAATGCCATGTAGACATTTATTATTGATATTATTTATATAGCCCCAATTTCTTCTGTAGAACTGTACAGAATAGAAAACAGTTGTAGGGATAAGTAGTTCACACATAGTACTAGGAAACATCCAGCAGCATAAGTAAAAAAAACTATGTGAGTTAAAAAATATTCAGCAGTAAAAGTATATGTTCATTCGGATAGAATAAGTACACTGAATGAGGGGAGGACACTGACCTTGTGGGCTAACATGGCAGCATGTAGGGATGAGTGGAAACATTTTATTGAAATGCAAACCTTTCCCAGCGTGTATGGGGGCACGTTTCAGTGCAGAAGGGGCTTAAGTTGCCTATGTCACTGCCTCTCGTCATTGCTCTTCACACACACCACTCTCCATCTTCCCCAACACTTCCGCATTCACAGCCGGATGTGCAATTTTGAAAGAAGTGTGGGGAAGATGGAAAATGACGTGCATTGGCAAGAAGTGACAACATGGTTAAGTTAATATTTTCTGCCAAGGAGCTCATCCCCCTGTATATGCCGTCACAGTTAAGCATTTTGCAACACCGTTCCCGTTCCTCCTTAGTGGCATGCACTCTCTTAATGCATCACTACGGTCTCTGATTAATTTTCCAAATAGGACAATTGTGAAAATTAACAGTGGCACAAAAAGAATAAAAGTAGCTAAAACCATAAAAAAGAAAATGGGGGAGGCAGTGGTGGACTTACTTCCTGCAAGCAGACACAAAAACAGGTTGATATTATATCAACAATCAAATGCATTTATATCAACATTCCAAATGGTCAAAGCAACGCGTTTCACAGGTGTGGCTCCGCTTCATCTGGCATTGGGGATGGAGCATACAGCAACAAGTGTCTGACTCGGCCTAGTGACTCTGTGCACATATTTTAAACTGATTATTGTTTAGACTTCAATGCCTGGTACACACGATGCAATTTTCCATTAAATTAATGGTTGAATAAATTATTTCTGGCAGGTATGATCATATTTCCGATATATTTTTTTCTGATCGATTTTTGTATATAAGTGATTGGATAATCGATCATAAAAATTAAATCAGGTAGGGCCTTTTGGAAGTAATCAATTCAGCAGTCAATCTGATGGAAAATTGCATCGTGTGTACTAAACATTAGGCTGTTAAGGCAAAACATTTGCTTGCCGTTAGAGGGTTAAGCATTTAATGGGATTTGGGAGCACTAGGATACTTTCCCCATTAGTAAGTAGCTACCTCCACTGGGCACTTCTTTTTGAGAGCTGTACTGCCTTGTTGAGGACCAGATGACTGAATGAAGAAAGAATGTGCCAACCCCATCTGACAAGATTTTGTTGGTTTCACCAGCTAATGCAAATCACCCACGCTAGAAAGGAAACACAAAAAAAGGGACTCTTTGTTTTTACAAATGTGGGATTACACTGCAGGTTAGCATTCCAGTTATATTAATTTCATTAAAGCTGGAATGTAGTTCAGCATTCCACAGAAGGGAGTTTGTGAGGCAGCAGTGCCAGATTTTCCCTGTCCTCCTCTCTCTGTCTTTGTATTCTTTGTGTAATGAATGAAAGTGGTATGTACCAATATAATTGTGCTCACTGCTGACACAGCTCACTTTGTGGTGGTCTAGGCAGAGAGGGGTTAAGTGGGACTAAAGTGAAAGTCTGGGAAAACTTAAGTGCTCTATTTAAAGCAAACATTAAAGATTTACAAGTAACTTCTGCCTTTCAGGAAGGTGATTCGATATTATAATTAGCAGCTGTGAAACTGCAGTCAAGTGCGTAGCACCCTGATTGAGGTTTCATTATTTGTAATAATATTTATTCTTCACAAGTACAGGTTGTTCTGGATTTATTAATTAGATGTTCTTGCTGTTAATACATGCATAGTACAAATTCTAATTCACTCACCTTTCACCAGACTTTACTGCATCCTGATGGAATGTGTAGGTGAGGAGTGCAATTTACAGTCTTCTAGACCATTTTCACAAATTTCAGTCCAGGTTTGCTGCATCACTTATGTTCTTGAAACTTCTCAAATTTCAGTAAAGTAATCCATATATATTCAGTAGTTTAAGGTGTGTGTTTTTTTTTTTTTTTTTTTGGGTTGGATTTTGAACATTATTACTGACAATATGGTGTATGCTAAGCGGTTTCTTTTGTTTGCCTTAATTTATGCATTAAAATGGATGTTTAAGCCTCTTCCACATGCTAGACTGAACTTGGCCGAAATTGCCAGTCAGTGTCGATTCAGCCGACAATCTAGCATGCGTACAGGTGTCGCCCAAGGTCTTCTGAGGTCATTTAATGATGCTGCATGCCTGCTCTTTAAGTGACAATCTGTGGCAGAGTCCATTGTTCCCCTTGTTCCATACGGCACTTAGCTCCTAAACTGCCATCTGCGGCATTGAGTCCTGATCCTTTCTGGTGAAAAGTGTGTCTATGCAACATTACTGACAGATCTCCTGGCTTCAGCAGTTGCAGTCACTCACCTACAACAAACATGCAGCTAATGTAGGCACAGGACAGCCTTCTGATATCAGAACATGATTATCATACATTCTGTGTTGGAGACTCAGAAACACAAGAGGATTAGTACATTACCAGGAAAGCAGCATTTTAGAATGTCTACAATGACAGCTTCCATTATTTCCCAGCAGAGGTGCACTTTAAGCTGGGTACAACGTTGGATTGGTTCTTGGCCGCACATAGTCAGACCGCTGTCACATTGCACATTTATATGGATGGCAGCAGACCTCCTGCTGTGGGGATTTTATTGACACATATATCAACTGGGAAAAGTCAGCCTCTCATCTGGCTGTTTAGTCCCAGTAGCAGAAGCAAAAGGTCAGTTTTTTTAAATATAGTTTTATTGCATATGCAGAAGGCATATATACTACACTCTAAGAGTCCACGTGAAAAAGGCATCGTAAAAATACAAATTGGCAAGTACTGTTACATCCAATAGCAAATAATACAGAAGCTTTTGTCTTACTAATACAAACAGTGCATTCAGTGTAGAATAAAGGCCTCCTTTTCTATCAAGAGGTACAGACTAACCAGCAAGCTCATGGTGAACCAGAACTCATTGGAGTGTGTGAGGGGCTACAATGGTCCTAAAAGCTCCCTTACTAAAATACTAAGGAAAACGAAAGTTTGCTTTCTTAAACCAGAAAGAATTTGCCATAATTCAGGTTGGAGTGAGCTTGAGATGTCTCCCAGTGCATCACTGCTGAATATATGCAAATTAACCATTGTTGCCCTTAGAAGCTAAACACACCTCCAGAACCACTGGAATGCAATGATGTGTCAGCTTGTTAATTTGTACAGAGCCATAATAATCCAACATGAAATGCTGTTTAGAATTATTGGCTTAGTATATTTTCTACCAGGAGAATCTAAGCGGATTCTATCTTTAACCATCTAAGTTACATATGCAGTAATTTTACATAAAACTAAGCACAAGAGAAATAAAGAAAAATGGAAAAAGTACATTTTATAACTTGTTGATCAGGCAGCAATAGTCTCATCCATGGTTTTCCGCTAAGATTGGTAACACACTCTGGATTATCCAACACCTTATACGGTCAATCCATTGTGTCCATATTAAAAGCAAAGGGTCCTACTGCAATGTTCTCCCCAGGAATTTTTTCCAGCTGGGTGGCATGAAAAAGTAGCTGGGTGGGTGTGAGATGAGAGAATGCAGGGCCAGTGCTTCTGTTCGCAACTCTTCTTACAGCATAGGAAGAGGTGAGCTGATAACAGCCAGGTGCTCGCCAAAATTAGCCCGGTGGAGCAGCCGGCTAAAAGAGCCTGGGGAGAACACTGCTACTGACATAATGCTAGCCCTACACTGGTCGATTATAGGATGATCAATTTGACCTTTCAGTTCTTAAAATTGATTCAGAATAGATGAATCGATTTGAATATGAATCAATTTTTTGCCCATACACCAGAGTCCAATTTTTGTTTTATTTTTCCACCTTTAAGCGATTGGGGGCTATTTTCAATCACAAAATAAGCACTCTGAATCAGGTCAAGTAAAGGTCAGTTGAATACATAAAGAAAATCTCTTGATTCTTGGTCTATCAATTGAAATAACTCAGCATACTCGATCGATTCGTTTTAAGAATTTGATTATCGGCCGATATCGATTGATTCTACATTAAAATAACTTGATTCTTGAGCCATTCAAAACATTTATTGATTACTGTAATCGATCAAAGCAAAAAATTGACCAGTGTATGGCCACCTTAAGATTGTTGCCTAATTTTGTCTACAAATGGTTGAGTAGAGAATTATCATCTAATGTCTACACAAAGCTTTACTCATTCGTTTTTGAAAAGTAAATGCTCAGAATGCAGGACATATACCGTAATACATTTTGCTTTCTGTGCAGAAACTTATTACTGCAGTTCTTATTGTTTATTCAACTCCCATACAGGTAAATCCTGACCAGTTACATAGTTAGTTTGGTTAAAAAAAGACATCCGTCCAAGTCCCAAAAAAAAATAAAAAAATTAAAAACGCCATCCTGAACCTGCACATATCCCAGCTGATCTGGGGGAAGGCGAAAAACCTTACACGGCCTGGGCCACTTAGCCTTAAAAGGGAAAAAATTCTTCCCAACTCCAGATGGCAGTCTGATTAATCCCTGGTTCAACTCTCCTGGGAATTATCTAATAATTATAGCGGTGGATGCCCTTCAGTGCAAGGAAAGCACCCAAGCCCTCTTTAACCACTTCCGGATTCTCGGTGCGTATATGTACGCCCCTGAATCCTGAAGTGTATTCCATGGAAACGGCCGCTCGTATGAGCGGCCGTTCCATGTCAGTTCACGGAGGGTGTCTCCGTGAACACCCTGCGAGCCGATCGGCGGCTCGCAGGGTAAATGTAAACACACGGGGAAGATCTTCCCCGGTGTTTACATGTATGCAGCAGCGCCGTAGAGGAGATCGGTGATCCCCGGCCTCTGATTGGCCGGGGATCGCCGGCATCTGATAGGCTAAAGCCTATCCCATCAGACGCAGGACGGAAATCCGTCCTGCGCCGCTCACAGGGGGAGGGAGAGGGAGGGAAGGGGAAGGAGGCCAGGAAGCGCTGCGGAGGGGGGCTTTGAAGAGGCCCCCGCACGCGCTAGCAGCCGGCGGCGATCAGACCCCCCCCAGCAGGACATCCCCCTAGTGGGGAAAAAAGGGGGGAAGTCTGATAGGCCTGGCTGCAACCTGATCTGTGCTGTGGGCTGGAGAGCCCACGCAGCACAGATCAGCACAAAATAGCATGGTATAGAAGTGGTTAAGGGCTCTTTCACACGAAGACGTTTCGTTTGATGCGACATTAAGGTCGCATAACGTGCCCTTAACGCAACGCATGTTAGCTTTGAAGTTGGACATTACATTGCACTGCGTTATGCGCCTCTTGATGCGTATGTGATGTGTATGCATCAAGAGCGTACGCTGCCAAATACGAGTATAACACACAGCACGCTGCACTTTCATTTAACGTGCTGCGTTATACTCCAACGCAACGTGGGCACTGTGAGCAGCCCAATGATTTTACATTACTGTGAGTTGGGCTGCGTTACAGGCTGCTGTAACGTGCGCCTGTAACGTCGCACTGTGAAAGCAGCCTAAATGCAGATATAGAGTGTGCCATACCTACTTCCTGAGGTAAGATATTCCAGATTTTAACCACACTAACTGTGAAGAACCCCTTTCTAAATAGATGGAAAAACCTTTTTCCTCCATACGCAAATCATGTCCTCTTGTCCGTTGTACAACCCTAGGGAAAAAAAGCTAATCTACCAAGCTTTTGCATTGCCCTCTGAGAGATGACCTGATTAACATGTATAAATACATCAGTCGCCTTTTTTCCAAGCTAAATAAGCGGTTTGTCCAACCTTTCTTGGTAAGTGAGATCTTCCATCCCTCTGATTAATTTAGTTGCCTGTCTTTTTACCCTTTCCAGAAGGTCAATGTCCTTTTTATAGTGTGCTTAAAACTGTATCCCATACACCAGATGTGGGCTCACAAGTGATTTATACAGAGAGAGTAGTATACTAGCATCTCAAGATATTATTTCCCTTTTTATGCATCCCAGAATTTTATTTGCTTTAGCTACCGCTGCTTTGCATTGTATACGATTACCTAACTTATTATCAACCAGTATTCCTAAGTTCTTCTCCAAGTCTGATGTTCCCAGCTGTATGCCATTTATTTTATCTGATTATTTACCATTGTTACATCCCAGGTGCATGACTTTACATTTCATCTGCAACGTGCCTGCCCACATGGCCATCTTGTCTAGGTCATGTTGTAATATGTCACTATCTGTCTTAGTGTTGATCATTCTGCATAATTTTGTATCATCTGCAAAGATGACTACATTACTCTGTATTCCATATACTAAATCATTAATAAATACATTGAAAAGAATTGGACCTAGTACTGACCCCTGCGGTACCCCACTGCTAGCAGTTTACCATTTTGAGTATGTTCCGTTTACCACCACTCTTTGCCTACTATACCTCACCCAGTTCTCTATCCACATAAACACATTTTCTCCTAGTTCCTGTATCCTCAGCTTCTGCACTAGGCTATTGTGGGGAACAGCGTCAAAAGTATTTTCAAAGTCCAGGTACATCTATTGCTTTCCCAAGATCTAAATTATCATTCGCCACTTCATAAAAGCTGTTAATATTCTTTATTTGTGCAGTGCTTTACTTGGTTTATAGTCGTGTTACTAACTGTCACTCAGAGAGCTCACAATGTCATCCCTGCCATAGTCTTATCTCCCTATTTTCAACTAATGCCAATTGAGGGGGGGGGGGGGGCAATTAATTTATATGTATATTTCTATTGGAAGGAAACCAAAGTGCCCATTGGAAACTCGCACAAAAATGGAAATATCATATAAACTTTGTGCAAATAGTATCCTGGTCCAGCTAACCATAACCCCACCGTGTCATTTCAACCTACTGTACATTTTATCTGTTGCCTGCTCTCATAGGTGTTTTTCTCAGTCACAAGAGTTTTATGACCTCTAAGTCTTATAGGCTTTATAGTCCTGGAGTCTTAAGGTGGCCAGACGCTCATCGATTTTTCTCATTCTATTCCGTGTAGATTCAAATCATCTGCCTGGAATCGACTCCCCAAAATGTCAGTTTGATTTTTCACTAAAAGTGTTTGAAAGTATCAATTGGACAGGGTGGAAAATTTAAAACAATCGGGGGCAGAGCAAGAGCATTGGCAGATCAATGGCCAATAGCTTTGCACTGCATCAAACAGTTCAACTTGGCAGTTTAATCGATTTTCAATAGATTCCCTGCTGGAATGCATAGTGTATGGTAGGAATCTATTCCATCCCAATCGATTCTTTTTAGAAAGGAGTTGATCATTTTGATACATTGGCCTAAGCTTTATCAAACACTTTATTGAATGTTTGATCATTTACCTCATGGGTAAAATCTAATTTTGAATTCACTATGGTGTTATAGATTTATTGACTGTTTTATCAATAAAATATTCGATAAATATATAACACCTTAGTGAATTCAAAATTAGATTTTACCCATGAGGTAAATTATCAAACGTTCGATAAAGTGTTTAATAAAGCTTAGTGAATTGAGGCCAATGTGTTGAAATTTTTAAGTGCATGGCCAGCTATAATCCTTAACCATTTCAGCCGCCCAGACGTGATTCTCACATCTAGGCGGCTGCTCTGCTGCGGTGCCGCGCTCCCGCGTGCGCCCCCATGCTCTCCCCCGGTAGCCCTGGGATCAGTGAATGGGAACATGGTTCCTGATCACCGATCCGTGTCCCCAGCAGAAAAACCGAAGCTCTCTTACTAGAGGCTTCAGGCTTTCTGCAAAGAAAAAAGTTTCCCCGTCCTCCTTGTACTTCCCGTGATCTAGAAGCACTAGGAGGAAAAAAAAACTCAAGGTGGTCATCTTGAGGCAAAATAGTAAAACTACATCTACATATATTTTACATAAAAATGTACACATATAATAACATTGAAAATTAACTGTTTATTTTCCACACAAAAATATTACACAAATAAAAGTTTTAATGGAAAAAAAAAATTGCAATAAAAAAAAAACATAGTTACCCAAGGGTCTGAACTTTTTAAATATACATGTGATACTACGAACATTTTTTAAATTATAAGCTTGTAAATATTGATGGACGCAAAATGGAAAAAATGCACCTTTATTTCCAAATAAAATATTGGCGCCATACATTGTGATAGGGACAAAATTTAAATGGTGTCATAACTGAGACATACAGAAAGTATCGTCCCTCCTCCCCGCTCCATAGTAACAGTCATATCGTTAGCATCTTGGCTAATGACGAATCTGTACAGAAGTCCGGGGGTTTAAGGCTTCCCTCTACTGATCTATCTAACTTTTTCTCTACATTTTGCTTCAGGTACACTTTAAGAAAGAGTGCAGATTGTGTTAATAGCTGTTGGCTCAGATACCAAAAATTAGTTTTTGGCAGTGCTGGCTTGAGGGGTCTTAGTGTATGTATAAAAAGAGGCTCTGCTTAGAGGTAGTACAGCCCTGTATGCCTTCTAATGGGAGGCTTTGATCAGTCCTGATATCCTTCATTTACTGCCAGTCTTTTTTTTTTTTTTTTTTTTTTTATAGTGACATGGGTAGGAAATCTGTACATGCACAGATCCAGAATGTAAATTTATATAATAAATATTATAGTTATATGTCTTGTAATGGTACACTTTATTACAACAAATGTATGTTTCTTTCAGATAATGAATGTATTTTTATGGACCTTGAGCAGAAGCTGAACAAGTATTTCCCTAATGAAGATGCACACAAAGTATGTGACTGCAGAAATGAAAATGCCTGTTTGTCTGTCCCTTGAGTTTCTTTCACTCATAATAGTGAACATCTATGTCATTTGTACAACAGGTTCTAAATGTTTGGTTTGTATGACTTGGACACTTATGAAAAGCTCACGGCACCTTCTCAAATTCAATTAATATTAAATTAAGTCCAGGAAAAGATCTGAGGCAGGATACATATGTAGGATGATCAGCAAAGCATTGGGGGTTAAAATTGATGAACCCATGCTGCTATACTGGTATATGCATTTGTACTTCTCCATGTTTTCCTAATTCCCTGCTTATTTTTATTAGGCTAGATTCACTAAGAACAATAGCGTGAGTAAATCTATCTATCTATCTATCTATCTATCTATCTATCTATATTAGATAGATAGATAGATAGATAGATAGATAGATAGATAGATAGATAGATAATTTGCCATTGCAATAATCAAACCATTTACTCCACTTAATTATTCAAACCAATTTTAAAAGAAGTAATAGGTTCAATTTTCAAATCTATGACTGGTTCTGTAAACATACTCCGATACCTCTGTGTTTGTTAGTTTTTTCATTAATTTCATTGTAAAATATATTAAAATTCTATTTGCAGTGTGTGGAAGGAATAGATCCCCTTCTGATCAGATTTCGACAGAGAGGGATATGTCGGCTGGCCATCTGCTAGTGTATGGTCACCATTAGTGTGGGTATTTTTTTACCCTCTAAAACATTGTCCATATTATTCAATAGGATTGAAGATTCAAAAGGTTTGGATGGATGCAGTTTAGGGTGTTATATTTAAGGGTGGTAATTAGAGAGACTGCACAATTTGGTGATGCTAAACTGCTCTGAAATGCAGTGTGTGTGATCAGTGCCTCAACAGGTTTCTCATAAAGTAGTGATAAAGAATGGCTGTATTATCATTCTCTACTGCTTGCAAATGTCAGGTGCCAGTTGTACTGAGGTAAACCGCTGCAGTCCTGTGGTTGTTATTCCTTGTCTCCTGATGCCGTACTAGCTGCCACTGGCTGTGGCATGCAAACTATTTCCCTGGAAATTTACCTCTAAACAAAGGTGTGTGTGTGTGTGTGTGTGTGTGTGTGTATATATATATATATATATATATATATATATATATATATATATATATATAATTTTCACACACACGCAGATTGTTTACGTTTTATGCTGGGAATACACTATGCGTTTCTGCAGCAGAGCAGATAGATGGGTTTGATAGATAACTTCCGACATGTTCGATCCTTTTTACCGCTCGATTTCTGATAGAAGTGAATGGAAAAAGATAACAAAAACGAGCTAAAGATAAAATAGGGTGGCGAATCGAGCGGCAAAACGATCAAGCGGAGAAACAGGTGGCAGAAACACATTGTGTATTCCCAGCATAAGAATTGGGAGGGTGCTGAAACCTAGGACTTGGATTAACGTTGGACATTCCAGAGGAGAAATGCTAGGGTCAGGTAATGATGATTAGCTTAGCCTAGCACCTGGTGTGGAGAAATAAGAGAGAGGGCAGTGGCAGTACCACCTCCCTCCAATGCTAGTCTCTGAGAAGAGGTGTGGTGCCCGACAGCCAGAAGCCTAAAGGGGAAATGCAGAATGGTCTTTGCAGAATGGTGTGCGATCACTCCCTGAATCCAGAATCTAGAGCCCACATAGGTGATTATGGGGATGATTTGAGGTGTGGATAGTGAATGTTTCTGGGGGGAAGGGGGGGGGGGGGATTTTTTCCTGGTAAAAACATTCATCCTTGATGTGGCCACAGAAACAGAAAGCGAGAGAAATGTAGAACCACAGCTCAACTATCTTTATCTTAATGGTGAGATTGACCATGCTGGGGCTTACAATGTCTTCATTATCTTTTCAGACAACAGAAAAATTTAGTCCACCTTGTGTTGCCTTCTTCAAAGTGCAATATTATGTGGAAAATGGAAGAATAATCGGGTAAGAGAATATCTGTGTTTGCTTTTTTTTTTTTTTTTTCATTGGTGTTATGCTTATTTTGTTGTGTGATCATTAGTCTATTATAGCTGTGCAATGCTTTAATAACCTTGCTCTGTTGCCCTTTGCCCCAGGGTATTTATTATAGTTTCAATAACTTCCAGGAATGCATGAACTGTTTTTACTGCCTCTGAGAATCTCTGCTGAAGAGAGGGAATTGGGAGTGAGTGCTTTCAGTTGCATATTTATATTGTCATCTATTGCTGAGTCTTTGTAATGCGTTAGGAGGTAAAATACACAGGAATTTCAGGAGTGCTGACACTGTTAAATCCATGAAACCTAAGCCAGAATGAAATGCTGCAGATACATGTGGGTGCAGAATCGTCACTGTAGCAGTGTAACAGTACACTCAGTTACGATTCCTAATTTGCTGAACTTATTTCAATGCTATCTGGAAATTAAATTGTACATATTAGTAAGGTGTGTGTTTTTTTTTTTTTTTTTTTTTTTTTTTTTTATGTAAACATAACTGGTTTCCTATAATTCCGTGTATATGCATCCATTTTTTAGTGAAGTGTACACATAAATGTTCTGCAATAAATGTGCAAGGAACTTCAGGTGTAGACACTCCATGCCTGTGTAGTGTAGCCACACACTTATCAATAACCACCCGATTTGGTAAAACAATTGGATCCCTCTCTGATGAGAATCTGCCTACCATGCACAGCACATCAATATTCAATAGATTTTAGCAGGAAACCGATTGAAAATGTATTAAACTGCAGTGTTGCATTGTACCATGCAGTGCAACGCTATGGCCCATCGATCAGCCACTGCTCTCTCCCCTCCCCAATGAATGAAAGTTTTCCGTCTTGTCTAATTTAAGGTTGCAATCGCTTGAAGCTCAAAATTAATCAAAATTCAAACTGCTCTGACATGATGTGGAAAGGGATGTCTTGCAGATTCAGTCAGGGTGATTGAATCTGGTGATATTTCTGTGCCTGAATGAAAGCTTTGGTCACCCCAGTGAAGAGTCTGTGATGAGTTAAATGCTGCATAGCCTCACCATCCTGTCAGTGCAATCAGTAGTGTAAGTAGGCCTCTTACTGAGCTATAGCAGGTCCCCCAGTAACCCCAATATTACACTGTTGTTCTATCATTTGCGTTTTGAAGACACTTGAGGCATGTGCACATTACTTTTGTTACTTCAGTCTACCTGTTCCAAAGTCATCCACTAAATGTTGTCTGAGTGAATGGCATGCATGCTGACCATTCCTTGAAAGAGTAACTGTACTTACACAAGTAACTATACTTATACAAGCCAGCTCCTAAAGTTATGTACATGCTATATTCAAAGATAACAGCTGCCTCTGCCATAAATTTAGAGTGTATACAGCAGCCCACTCTCCGTCAGCCCTTCACCAACTACTCCTTACAACAGCCTTTGCCCCAATCTGTCACCTGAGGGATTAAGTCCCAATCCCTGCCAGGAAACTGACCGTGTGTGTGTGTGTGTGTGTGTGATTCTATTTTTTTTGTGTGTGTGTGTGTGTGTGTGTGTGTGTCTCTTTTTTGCATTTTTTTTTAAATTTAAATTTTCTTTGAGGGCATGTCTGCACCTTAAAGGGAACCTAAACTGAGGTTCTTGATTGTTCCAGTTAAAATAATACCAGTTGCCTGACTTTCCTGCTGATACGGTGTCTGATACTTTTAGCCACGGCCCCTCAACAAGCATGCAGACCAGGTGCTCTGACTGAAGTCAGACTGGATTACTGCATGCTTGTTTCAGGTGTGTGATTCAGCCACTACTATAGCCAAAGAGATTAGCAGGGCTACCAGGCAACAGACATCCATATCCCTCTCAGTTAAGGTTCCCTTTAAAGAGAAACTCCGACCAAAAATTAAACTTTATCCCAATCATTAGCTGATTCCCCCTTTTACATGAGAAATCTATTCCTTTTCACAAACAGACCATCAGGGGGGCGCTATATGACTGATATTGTGGTGAAACCCCTCCCACAAGTAACCCCTCCCACAAGAAAAGTTCGAACTTTTGTCAGTTTCCTGTCTGTGAACCTTGTTGCATTGTGGAAAATAGCTGTTTACAGCTGTTTCCAACTGCCAAAAACCATGCAGCAGCTACATCACCTGCCAATAGTAAACTGTTCACTGGAGTTCCTCTTTAAGCACCCACATTCAGGTTGATGTGTGTTGGCATGCTTTGCATTGCATTCTTTGAAGTAACTGACGAGTGGGAAGAGACAGGTCACCCTATTAAAGTAAAGTAGAAGCTCAATGCATTGAGGCTCAGTGCTTTGGTTTGAAGGATTATTAAAAAGAGTGTTTTTGAATTGAAACTCACTTCAAGCAAGTGCAGAAGGAGAAGAATTGTTACACCTTGAAAACTCCACATCTGTGGAGTTCACATCTGTGAATTGACTTCTATGTACTGGTTCAGTGATAGAAGATGTCTTTTTGATTTTCTTCTCTTTGTTTTCAACAGTGATAAAATAGCTAGGAAGCTGTATTATTGCCACCTGAAAGAACAAGTCCTGCGATCTTACTGCACTGACAAAGAAGAGATTTACTTTTTGCTGGCAGCTTATGCACTTCAAGCTGATTGTGGAAACCAAAGAATTTACATGAAAAACTACTTTGATCCCGAGGCTTATTTCCCACACTGGGTATGAGATAAATTGGCTAACTTTGGTTAAACATTTTTATTTTCTGTTTTCTTCTTGGACTAAAAGTGCATAGGAAGCTAAGGAGAACAGTAGCAGCTCACAGTGCACTCAGAAAGCTACCCTGGTCTAGGATCAGTGTTTTAGAGGGGGCCTGTTAACCTACCAGTCATGGTGATGTCTTCAGGTTCTTCGAATTCGGAACATGTTCCTAATTCTTTTGATCAGAACCTGCATGTAGACAGTGGCAGGGGGTGTTAACTCACCGTTGTCGCCACCTCTGCCCACTGTGTTCCGAGTTGCGTTCCAGGTCTTCAATACTTTCTCCTTCAAAGCCAGAAGTATTACAGTGATTGGAAACACAACATGGAGCACAGCAAGCAGAGGCAGCAACAAGGGTGCAGGTTCTGATTGGAAGAATTGGGAATGAGGTTCCCAATTAAAAGAACCGGAAAGCGTCAGCACTACCTACCACTGTATGTTTTCTACAATGTGGTGTAAACTGGATTACCTGGATAAAACCCAAACAAAGTTGGGGATAAAATACAAACTCCACACATATAGTATTCAGACCAGAAAGTGAACCTGGGGCTCTAGGACTGCAAGGCTAGAGAGATGACCACTATGCTGCCCCTAAATGTAAATGATGGCTTGCACATCGTAATTATCATGATAGTCATACCAGATCCCTGTCACTTTCTTATGTGTGTGTTTTTTTTTTTTTTTTAAAGAATCAAAATGTTGTACATTCCAAGTATATGGTTTTATTGTACCAATAGTTCATTTCAGCTGTGTACCAATAGCAAACCCCTTATGGAAACAGGAATGTAAATCAACAGATCAGCATAGTTTTTATTTCTGGCACTGTAGTTTTACAGTGCATATCATCTGTGAAGAAGCCCATAGCAAAATACTGTTTCTATACACATAGTGACGATATTCTGTGCTATAGTAAAGGAGAATCAAACCTGGTGATTACATGTGGCACTGTATGTGAAGGTTCAATCATAAATGATTTAAAGCACTACTAGTTCAATGCTATTTTTTAATGTGTTTAGTCCCCTTTGCATTTAAAGGGCACCTGCGGTGAGAGTTATAGGGAGGCTGCCATATTTGTTTCCTTTTAAGCAATACCAGATGCCTGGCTATCCTGATCCTGTGCTTCAAATACTTTTAAAAGCCATAGAGCCAAAGACCCTGAACAAGCCTGCAGAAGATGAGGGGTTTCTAAAATGTTGTCAAAGCTGCATACTGCTTTCCGATGTGATTTAGATACTACTGCAGCCAAATAGACCAGCACGGCTGCCAGGCAACTGGTATTTAAAAGGAAATTAATATAGCAGATTCCATCATTCTTGCTTCGGGTCCATTTAAAGCCCCATTCTGGACTCTCATCTCCTCAAGCTTTGTGTAAACGCTTCTAAATGCCACCCCATTTATCACCTAATTTCAACAGTGCCTGGCCATCAGCAAAACACGTTCACACAGATCAGCAGACCATAGAAGTTCTGAGGGAGAAAACTTTGCAGCCTTTTTTTTACCATTCCAGATTTCAACTTCAGTCACCCAACCATATATAAATGTAATAAAAAAAATTAACATAAATTAATTAGTATTTCACTGCTGATGGTGAATAAGTTAATTAAATAATCACACACATGCATAATCACGTACACAGGCTACTCCCTTTACTCACAAAGTTGTGAGACTCATCCTGGTCAAGTTAACCTACAGCGTTAGACAGCAGAGCAGCGGACAAGGAAAATGAGAAGAGCAAAGCTCTCAGCCAAATGCAGACACAATATACAAACAAAGCATGTATCATAGTACACAACACATTACTACCGGTACATCTTTTACACGTTTGTGTTTTTTAATGTGATTTGACATACGCTTACTACTGTATAGGCATTTGTAAGCTTAGTTTCTGCGCATATTTATGCCGTTAATAAGGCGTCGATCACTCGATAAACACCATTTGTGTTTTTGTGCGCTTTTCCCTGCCATTATGCACATACTGTATGTACGCTTTTTTCCACATCCATTTTTACCCGTTAACCATACATTATGTGAACAAAAACCATGTGTGCAGGAGAAGAAAACACTTCCTAGTTTTTTTTCTTTCCCTACAAATGGAAAAACACATAAGATGTGAACAAGCCCATTGTTTAACACAGTCTGTCAGTTCTAATGTGTTTCAGCATTGGCAGGAAAAAAAGAAAAGATAGTATGAAATAGACTTCAGTTATCTTGATGCTAAAGCTAAAACTGCACAATATTAACTAATATGCGTTACAACACACAGCTCTCTGTTAACCTGGAAGTGCATGTATTGCAGAGCAAACACAATAATAACTTAATAACGTCTCTGATATACATTAGAATACGCACCTAGGTTTAGAGGGCAAAAATCGGCGACCAAAATTGGTTGCATCGTCAATCCGGCATGCTCTTGGTGGTGGCACCAATTTTTCATCCGATTCAATAATAATTATATAACCGGATTGAGTGAATGGCACCAAATCGAGAGTCATCATTGAACCCCGACAATAGAAACTTAGATTTTAGCTTATAAACCCAAAATTAAAATCGACCGGGAATCGGCCTGCAATTTATGATGACTAGTAGATCTCTCTCTGGTCCCACTCGATCAGAGAGATCTGTCTCTTGGTGGATCGGCCACCAAAATCGCTAGATGTACCTCAACATTTTAATGTCCTTGACCTCATTGATTTTGCTATTTATTATAAGGGAGAGATTTTTTCAGTAAGTGCTAAACCATATTTCTTCTGTTTAATATTTTTCATAGATAATTGCAAAAAGAGGAAGTGACTATATCTTGAAAAATGCTCCTGAAATGCACAAGGAGCTACAAGGGATGTCTGTGAAGGAAGCCGTGTTGCACTTCATACGAGAGTCCAGTGTGCTGGAGGATGTGCCGGTTCATTATTACAGACTGTTTAAGGTAAAAGATAGCTATTCTAATACCCATAAAAGGAAACCTGTAGTGAGGACAAGAACATTGTGTATTAAAAAATACTACCTCCCTGGCTGTCATGTTTGTTCTCCTGCTGTAATACATCCTGTTCATGATTTACTAAACCTGTTAGGATTACATACCTCCCAACTTTTTGAGATGAGAAAGAGGGACACTTAAGCCACGCCCCTGCCACACCCCTGATCACGCCCGTCACTCCCCTAGTCACACATACAATAAAGATTTCATAAGAAAAATATGTTGTTTTATAATTTAAACCACACTGGTTCTTTCTATACTGGTTCATTTTCCTTCATATTAACATCTTAAAATAAGAAATATATCAATTTAAACAATGGGAATAAAGTTTAGAGTCAAACTCATTTTTTAGTAGAGAAATATATATATATTTACCGTATATAGAAAGAGGGACAAAGTCCTGAAAGAGGGACAAATGAGGAGGGACAGAGGGACAGGGCTCCCAAAAAGGGACTCACTCCAAAAGAGGGACAGTTGGGAGCTATGGGATTACAAAATGCAGGCCTATGGTATACCCCAGTGAAATGGATCACATCCTCCTCAACCTGCAGTACCTCCACAATTTATAGAGGGCCATGACTATCGTGACTCTCTGAACCTCAGGAGCCACAATTCATTCCACTGACTTCCCAGAGGTAGTAATCCACGTTTTACAGCACATCCTCAAGAACGCTGATGCACACAGAAAAATGCAACACATATGAATTATCTTAGTTTCAAACATTTTTATTTCGGAAGGAAAACAATAATCAGTAAAGCTTTCCAGTATGCGTTTTTGTTTTATATCCATGGATATAATATTAAGTTTTTTTTATCAATTTTACTGACCTGGCAAATTCTAGCATGCAAGTGTTAAGAACATGTACACTTATCTTTTCTTTTTTTGTTTCTGAAATGTAAGAAAAAATGGTGAATAGATGGGGAAAATGCATGTCAAGTAAGTATGAGCTCCGCAGTTTTGAATCCCCATTCTGAGCGAGCAGAGCCTGTAATGTTAATGCCATGAGGGGGGTTAAACTCCCCCTTTCTGCTGCCTACAGCCAATGCGCTCCTGGTTCCATGTCCTCCTTCCTGGGATTAAAGGAGGAAGCATTGGAGAGATGGAGTGCAACCTGCAGTACGATGGCTATTGGTGGTGACATGGTGAGTAAATTCTCCTGCTACAGCCGCAAATTTAAATGTGGGTTCCAAACTGCAGAGCTCATATCTAATGCTGAGCTCCCCATGCCTGTATGGTGTTTTTTTTGTTTTTTTGTTTTTTGTTTTTTTTGTTTTACTTTCCCATTGACTTTAAGGGCATCCAAACAAAATGTTTGCATAAGGAGAGAAAATCCCTCACACACCTGGTAGTGGGACCATTAATACCATATGTGTTCTCATTGGAAAGTGCACGATCCTACAGAACACAAACTGCCTATGTTTTGAGGAATGCATGCAGATGCATTAACCTCGTTAGCAGTTATCCCGAGTCAGGCTCAGGGTGGAAAAAACAAGCCAGGAGCAGTTATCCCGAGCCTGACTCGTGGTAGCCCCTGGGAGGTCTGTGCAAAGTGCAATGCGCAGCGGGCATTTTAACTCACCTCCCCGGGATCCAGACGCCGGCAGCCATTCTCCTTCCTATCCTTGGAGGCTCTGCATCCCTCGGTTGAGATCTCCATTTGTCATTAACAGCGAGTACAGGTTTACAGCACCACCCGCTTTTAGGGTCTAAAAGCCTGCAAAACAACTGCACCGTTTGTAGACCCTAAAATCTGAGGGGATTCAGTGGGAACATGTCTTGATTAAGCAATGCAGATTTCAAACCAGTGAGCATAAGGCCCCCACCCCCTGATACTTACCAACTGACGTGGTCTCACCCCCAAATCAACCCGACTAACAGGACTTTTAATATTGGAGGGATATCTTGTGAGGGGGAGTAAAAAAAGGACACTTCCCCCTCCTCCCCCAAATAACAAAATTGTTAAGGGACAACACTTCGGGGCTCCTCCACATGTCTGTAGGTGGATGGTAATTGATGAAGGTAACCTTATGGTCTGGTCTCTTCATTGGGGGTGAACAGATTATCTCCACAAAGGTAAATAAGTTTAAGGGGTCAGAGGATGACCAAACAGCTCTATAAGCCCCTCTGTTGGGTTGTCCCAACTACTTTTTTAAGGCAAACAAAATATGGTAAGTCTGAGAAGAGGTCCTTGCCCATTATTTTGGTCAAGGATATTGTGTTTGGAGGTATACCATATTTTAAGAATGAATATTTAAAAAAAAAGGTTATGGTGAGAAATGGTTAAAAGCTATTTTCTTCAGTTTCAGCTATAAAGAGAAGGTGCATTTACTGAGCAGATGCAACTTACTCTCCTGTTTGTCAAGATTTCTGGGATTCCTGACATATTTGTGTTCCACAAAATATGGGATCACTTACAAAGTCTGACAATATGCCTAGATTACAGACAAATGCATTACACTATTGTAAATAAAACACCATGATTCTTATTTATGAACTTTTTGAAATATATTTGATTATTTTCGCTGCTCTCGGCTACCTTTCATTGTTCATCAGTTGAGCTGAAAGAAGCAGATGCATTTGTGACACTGCATGGTTTACATATTGTCTCTAGTCACATGATCTCCAGCCAGTCTGAGATATTCCTTATCAGGATACCCTCTGATGGGCTTTCAGCAGAAGTTTTGGAGTTCAGGTTGGTAGGAAGTCTAGGTGGTTTCACACATGTGCTCATAGAGCATCACTTTAACTGGCCCTCTCCTAGAAGAGGAACATAGTTGAGAGAGCATTAATTCCCAGTGAGGGAGTGTGAATGGGTTAACTAAAAATAACCTTAAATAATGCCAGGTATTTCAGTTATTTTTAAATCCTTTTTTGCTTGCATTTAATTTTCTCTGAAAGATTGCTCAACTCCTTCCGGACCACGTTAGATGAAATCTACGTCCTGCAAGTGGCTGCGTGGCTCTGATGGCATAGATTTCAACTAGCCTGCCGCGCACTACCGCCAATCTTGCCTCTTTGCACCCACCGCAGTTCATTTGCCCTGCCATCTATACAACGGTAGAGCTCTGTGAAACTGTCAGAAGCCGATTTCATTGGCTCCTGACTGTGTGATCACTGTGAGCTAATCACATTGGCTCACATTGATGGACCGCTTTCATTGGCTCCTGACCGGTGCACAGAACTCTGCTGCCATTGCAACGGCAGAGAGAGGGGCCTGCGGAGATGGGAGAACAGCGTGAGCGGTGAGAGTGGCGGGTATGTGCAACGATTCATTGGTCGGCGCTCCAGCAAAATAAATAAGCAGTTAAAATCTGACAAAACCAACAGGTTTTGGGCTAGTCAATCCCCTCATAGGGAAATCTCCAGGTTTTTTTTTTTTTTTTTTTTTTTCAAAAGCATTTTTTGAATGGCAGTTGCAATTGCCAAAATCATGTGCAAGTGAGTGGGGAGGCTGGTATCTTGGCAGTTAAAGAGGAACTTCAGCCTACCCACCCTGTTTTAAAAGAACAGGCAAATGTTTGATTTCATGAGGGCAGCCATCTTTTTGGTTGAAAGGAGGTGACAGGGAGCATGAGACACAGTTCCAACTGTCTTGTGTGCTGATCACCCCTCCCAGTTGCTAGGGAACGTGAATAACAACATAGGAAATCCCATCATGATTTGCACAGCATCCGGGAAAAAAAGCCTGGGCAGTTTTCTTTGATGGGTGGAGCTTAGATAAAAATGCAGTTAAAAATGATGCTTTGGTAAGAAAAACAAAGTTCTGATGCTGTGAAACTGTTAAAGAAACACCAAGCCTTTCAATTCTGCTGAGTAGATTTTTCGTCCGGAGGTTCACTTTAACCACTTCAGGACTCAGCCTTTACCCCCCCCCCCCCCCCTTTAAGGACCAGCGCTGATTTTTAAGATGTGTGCTGGGTGGGCTCTACAGCCCCCAGCACAGATCAGATAACAGGCAGAGCGACCAGATCGCCCCCCTTTTTTCCCCACTAGGGGGATGATGTGCTGGGGGGGTCTGATCGCTCCTGCATCCATGTGGGGGGGGGGGGGGCACCTCAAAGCCCCCTCCACGGCAGGATTCCCCCTCTCCCTCTTCTCCCTCCCTGCCCCGGAGATCGGAGGCTGCACAGGAACGGATCTGTCCTGTGCAGCCTCTAACAGGCTCCTGCCTGTCATGTGACAGCGATCCCTGGCCGCTGATTGGCCGGGGATCGCTGATCTAGTACAACGCTGCTACTGTTAGCAGCGTTGTAAAAATGTAAACAAAGCAGATTATTTCCGCTTGTGTTTACATTTAGCCTGCGAGCCGCGATCGGCAGCCCGCAGGCTATTCACGGAGCCCCCCCCCCCCCCCCCCCCCCCCCCGCCGTGAATTGACAGGAAACAGCCGCTCGTGCGAGCGGCTGTTTCCTGATTAATTAGCATGCAGCCGGCGACGCAGATGTGCGTCGCTGGTCCTGCAGCTACCACTTTGCCGACGCGCGTTATGAGTGGGCGGTCGGCAAGTGGTTAAACTGCTGTTCAGGAAATGCTTCTGAAAACAAAGGAAACCCTGAGAATGCCCCCTCTTGTCCCTGTCAGCTATGTCTTATGTGATGTGTGAGGCTCCCTGCACACTGCATGCGATTCCGATTTTTGTTTGTTACATGCGATTCCGATTTTCAATCGTTACTGCATGCTGCGTTTTTTCAGCGTTTTTCTGTTGATAGCATTCAAGGAAAATTGGAATTCGCAAATCAAATGTGCAGGGAGCCTAATGCCTACTTATGCATATTCTGGTTTAACTGTACTTGTATTTTTTTTTATTTTTTTTTTACTGTATCCATCTGTATGTTTACTGTACCATCACCGACCCTGTATGTGCTAGAAACAATTCCGGGTACAACTCCCGTTGTATTTGGCAAAATTGAAAATTCTGATGAAGAGATGGACTAGTTCAAAACCTGTCGGTTCTAACAGATTTTAACTGCTTACTTTTTTCACTGGAGTGGTCCTTTTAAGGCGCCAGAAACTGCTACTGTACGCAAGGGGTTAAAACCGTTTGTTTTGCTAGTTGTGCTGTGATATGAGACTGAATTAACCCTAAGTGGGCTTGTTCTGTCTGTCTCAACGCTAAATATAATTTTTCCCTAGGCAAGGCTTACTTATTCTCTTGTCTCTGATGTTTACAGACAAGCGTGTACCTGCCTAGTCATTGGAACGGTCAAGCAAGCTTTCTAAGAAATCTGACAACAGACCAGTTATTTAAAACACATTTTTGTATCACGCAGTTTTAAAATCTTCTGCATACATGCGAGGAGAAAAAAATAGTGTATTAGTACTACTAATAACTTAGACTTAGTTTTTGTTTACATTGCAAGAGTTAAAAAACAATGCGTTCAAATGAGGTAGCTGAAATGCAGTCAAATTCAGCCCCACCTCACCTGAAAAGTAAACAGAAGCCAAAACACTTCTTTTTGGCTGAGGAAACCTTGTTGATAACAACAAAACAGGGCTGTAAAGTTCAAATGCTATTTATTTTGTTTTGCAATTGAATGAAGCAGAATTGCTTAAATGTTAGCTTCCTTTGTAAAGTAAGGCGTCTGAAGCTTAAAATCCTGTTGTTTTTTTTAAATTAGATCACAAAGCATATGAGTACTGAAATCATATTTCAGAGTCTGATGGTGTGGGTTCTACTGATGCCTGAATTGCATCATCTCCCCATTTGTAGCATCGTAGGGTTTTCACTAGGACCTGCAAGCCGCACAGAAGAAAATATAGATTTTTCTGTGCTGTTTGCTATGTGGTTTTCTGTGCACTTGCAAGACCCATTCAGCAAATTACTAATCGCACTTAAATTATTATTATTTATTTATAAAGCGCCAACCACGTCAGTGATCACGCAAATTAAAATGCTGTGTTTTGTTTTTACATGTACGGAGACAGGCCGTTAAAGTTTTCTAACTACCAGGATGTCTGTTGAATGCTAGCGCTATAAATATTTCTGAGATATGCAGAAATTCTGGAAAAACAGCACTGTTGGTAGCATGCCAAAGTCAGGTGAGAGGAGGATATGAAAAAACAACCATTTAAGTAAAAATGTTTGTGCTGCAAACTATAATTCAGACACCTGTCTGTGTGGAGCAGTATATCAATAGGTCTCCGTACAATGCCATAGTAATATTTTGGGTTGCGTATAAAAATGATAAACACTATGGATTCTCCGGTTTCATCTCCCACAACTTTACACGTCTTTGAGTTCTGACAATGACAGTACTAGAAAATTAAGTGGGAGAGATTAAAGTGGAACTGGCAAAAACAAAGGGTTTCACTTACCTGGGGCTTCTGCCAGCCCCTTGCAGCCAGTCCTCCACTATCCTCTGTTCTCCCGCTGACAGCTAGTTTCGTTACCGTCGACGCAGCAACTGCGCCTGTGCGCCAAGGGCAACTTGTATCTTTTTTTGCGTTCCCACCCACAATAGCGTCCTGGACGCAGGATGCTATTGCAGGCTGGAATGCGAAGAAAGATACGTGTGGCTCGGGAAGCGCAGCTGCCTTCGACTTATAAGTCGACAGTACGACGGTAAAGAAACTAGCTGGCGGCGGGAGAACGAAGGATCGTGGAGAACCAGTGTGGGACAGGAAGGCTGCAAGGGGATGGCAGAAGCCCCAGGTAAGTGAAGCACTTTGTTTTTTTACTATTCACTTCTGCTTTCATTTGTTTTGTCACATATCAAAAAGTGCCAACCTTGAGCAGAGGGACACAGATGTAATAAGACAGAGTAGCTTAATTATATATAATATAAATATATATTCTCTCTCTTCTGTGTAGAGAAAGCACTGTCACATTTATTTACATATTAGTACAGCATGGATGTTTTTCTGCATTGATTCACAGAGAATATTTAAGCAATTATCCCCAGAGACTCACAATCGCATGTTTCTACTGCAGGCGCAATGCATTGAAAAATGCTCTGACTTGATGCGGATTCTGCTGCAGTTTGGAATTTGGCCAACGAGGTGTAATTGCTGCCAGTTTTGACTGGCTTTATTTCATCTCTCAGAACATAGGCCTATTGTAGAAATTTGCATTAAATACATAAACAATTCTATAAGAATGTACTCAGACAGTATTGATGCCACAAATGTATTTAAGATGTACCTGAGGTGACATGAGATAAATGTATACACATGTAGTAGCCCTACTAAGAAATTATTTGAACTCCCTTTCTGTTTTCCAGTACAGCCAGAGTTGAAAACAAAACTTGTTGTTATCTGTACAAAAGAGCTTATCAACAGCTTGTCATTTCAGTCTGTTTCCTGAAAAGTAAAAAGAAGCTAAAAGCCTGTTATTTGTCATGAAAAGCACAAACAAGGTTTTAGTGCAGAAAAGTTCAAAGGGTCATTACTTTGGTTTCTATTTCAGCTTAAAGAGGAACTCCAGTAAAAATAATGTAATAAAAAAGGTGCTTCATTTATACAATAATTATGTATAAATGATTTAGTCTGTGTTTGCCCATTGTAAAATATTTTAAATCCCTGATTTATATTCTGACATTTGGTGACATTTTTACTGCTGGCAAATGATGTAGCTGCTGCTTGCTGTTTTGGCAGTTGGAAACAGCTGTAAACAGCTTTTTCCCACAATGCAACAGGGTTCACAGACCAGAAACTGCCAAGAGTACGTACTCAGAATTTCTTTGTGGGAGGGGTTTCACCACAATATCAGCCATACAGCGCCCCCTGAAAAGGAATAGATTTCTCATGTAAAAAGGGGTATCAGCTACTGATTGGGATAAAGTTTAATTCTTGGTCGGAGTTTCTCTTTAAAGCAAACCCAAGCCAGCTGAGTACTAAACAACATATTGCTGGATCAGTTAGAGCCCCTTACTGCTGCTACCATTTTGTTTTATCCAATAGTTTTGTTTAAAAAAAAAAAAAAAGCAGCAACACTGCAAACTCCGCTATGTGCTTCTCCCTCGAGAGTTCCAGAGTGGAGGGTAAGGGAGGGTTCTGTGCAGGGGCATGGAGAGGCAGGGAAGGGGCATTCCTAACACTTGAGAGAGCGTGTTGCAGCATTGCCTTTGCTGGAAAGGATGCCCCTTCCCTTCATAGATTGCGAACAAGCTGCTGCCAGTAGATTTTGAGGAAGATGACCACGGGACGGGGGGAAGGGATGTCAGAGAACGGCACAGAGAGGACACAGAGGCATGTCATGGAACAGGGAACATGCTTTTTTCACAGATGGAGGTGCTGAGATGTTAAATAATCATGAAAGCAGCTAGCAACATCTTTGTAAGCAGAAAACAGACAACCAGTAAAGGATTTTATTCCCATGGTTCCTGTAAAAATACAAGGTTTGCTCAAAAGCAAACAAAAGAGCTGATCTTGTATTCGTACAGCAGGAGCATGGTGTTCCAACAATTCTTTACTTAGTAAGTTTGATAAATAGTAGGCAACACTTTAATATAAAAGGAAAGGATTATTTAACAGGGATCTTTCTTCTCTTTCTCTTCCTTTTATTAAAGTGTTCCTGCAGTGAAAAAATTGCCCAAAAAGGTACTTGCCTAGGTAGATGGAAGCCTCTGGATAATGCGGAGGCTTCCATTGTTTCTTTCCCCCATGCAATTCCAGTGCTGGGACTCCCGAAGCCCAGGCTTTTCAATGGAGCTCGGCCGCAGTGCACGGACGGCTCGTGCCTACGCAAAAGCATGGAGCTAAATGGGCTCTCTTTTTTGCCAGGAGGCAGCTCTGTGCTATCGTGCAGACACGAGCAGTCCTGTGCAGTATGGCTGCGCTTGGTAACATGGCCACGAGCTTTGGGATGCACAATAAGGTTAAAGAGGCGCCCTGGTGTTGTAAAATCGTTTAAAAACAGTTTAAAATTGAAAGGAAATTGAGGTAGCTTACCTCAGTAAGGAAAAATCCTTGTAATGGCAAAAGATTTTATTAGTAGTAGCACAGGCAACGCGTTTCACGGGTCTGAGCCCGCTTCCTCAGGCCAATGACGGTGGCAAACTAATCTGAAAGTTCAGCATAAGGAGCCTCACACTGTCCCAGTCTGCGGGATGGAGACAGGACACACGCGGTCTGTACCACGTCGGAAGCCTGTCCCCTTTCTTCTTCAAGGAGAGCGACCACTCCCAGGTCCATGGTGACCACCCCGGGTGGAGTTCGGTTTATTGTCTCCACCTCCTTCCTGTGGTCGGTTGCCCCCCTGCAACCCACCTTTGTGAGTAGTATTGTAGTATTTTTTTCATAATCACCTTTGATTTCAACATATTGCACTATTAGGCTCCCGTTTTTGTCCCCTGTGCCTTTCTTCTAGAGGATGCCCAGACACCCACACCCCACCACGAGCTTTGGGAGTCTCAGCAGGGCCTGGTGGAGGAGGACAGAGGGAAGCCTCTGGAGATCTTCCAGAGGCTTCTCTCTATCGAGGTAAGTATGTATTTCTTCTCCCAATATAATGCACAGGTTTGCTTTAGGCGCCTTGCACACTGACACACTGTTGCACCGCAGTACTCTTCCTCACTGCATGGGCCATGGAAGTCTATGGAGACTTACACTGTAATGCCAATGGTAAGTGTGCAGCGCATTACCACATGACCTGTGTCTACCACACGGATTATGCAGTAATGTAAGTCAATGGCTGACACAGGCACAGTGCCCGACAGGAGTGCAGTGCGCATGCGTGAACCGACGGGAATCCCAGTCACGTACTTCCTGCTCGTCACTAGCTAAGTGTGGGCCTATGCCTTTTATCGCACTGTTTAATCTGACAGAAATCTATAGCACAGCAAACAGCATCAATCATAATTTCTAACGATTTAACAGCCAAATTCTATCAAAATTACAGTGGACCAAAATATTTCAGACAATCAGACACTGCAATAGATTGGCGGCCCACAGCGTATGGATGGCTGGGTAGTTTTGCAGTTTTTACTTTTTATGCTAATGTCAGATACTTTGTTGCTTGGCTAGAGTGAGCAGCAGTCTGAGACACAAAACTCCTCCCTCTAACCCATATCACCCACAGGAGGTAGTTGTGGAGAAGTAGGAAAGGTGCAATGACACTTTTATTATTTACTAAAAACATTTAAAGCAAGCATAATTGTTTGACTGTAGTGATTATACATTATGCTAAAACTTAAATGACCAAATCCCAGATCCTACATTTCTGAAGGAATTCTGGGAGCACAGTGGAGTTAGGAACATGTGAACATTGAAAGCTTGCTTAATAATTAATATTTGTAGCTGAACACATTCTTGAATAGATAATGAAAGTAACTAGTCTGTTTGGTATTGTGCGAAAGACAAAAAGTGATGTCCTCACAAAACGCCTGAATGATTCCCTATTATAAATATGTTATGAGGCGCTCCAGGATAGCAGCATTGAAAATGCCCTCCTGCATTTCTTATGGGAAAACAAAACAAATAATTTAAGCGTACTACAGGCATGTAATTTTATTCTATATGGGGAAAACCTTGAAAAGATGCTGTAGCCATTGTTGTTCACGCTGGGAAATAACATCTTGAAATATTCATTAAGTTGCTTTCAAGGAGCACACAAATAAGAAAAATGAAATGCGCTCAGGACACCTGTTCAGGGCTTCTGTTTTTCATGAAATTGTCCTTTGGTTACTGGCTTAAATGTTCTCATGACGCCTGATCAACATACTTTTGTAGGCCATGCATTCCCAGCTGCTGCAGTCTGATCATTCAGCATCAAATGATTTAAGTTTAAGCCCCTGCTTCAAATGAAATATTATTTGTATATAAGTGTAATTCTTTAACCACTTGAGGACCACAGTCTTTTCACCCCTTAAGGACCAGAGCCTTTTTCTCCATTCAGACCACTGCAGCTTTCACGGTTTATTGCTCGGTCATACAACCTACCACCTAAAGGAATTTTACCTCCTTTTCTTGTCACTAATACAGCTTTCTTTTGCTGCTATTTGATTGCTGCTGCGAGTTTTAGTTTTTATTATATTCATCAAAAAAGACATGAATTTTGGCAAAAAAAATGACTTTTTTAACTTGCTGTTTTCAAATAAAGTAAAATTTCCTATACATTTGAGCGCGCAAGTTATTCTGCTACATGTCTTTGATTAAAAAAAACAACATTGAGTGTATATTTATTGGATTGGGTAAAAGTTATAGCGTTTACAAACTATGGTGCCAAAAGTGAATTTTCCCATTTTCAAGCATCTCTGACTTTTCTGCGCACCTGTCAGGTTTCATGAGGGGCTAAAATTCCAGGATAGTACAAATACCCCCCAAATGACCCCATTTTGGAAAGAAGACATCCCAAAGTATTCAGTGAGAGGCATGGTGAGTTCATAGAAGATTTTATTTTTTGTCACAAGTTAGCGGAAAATGACACTTTGTGGGGAAAAAAAAAAGTTTCCATTTCTTCTAACTTGCGACAAAAAAAAATTAAATCTGCCACGGACTCACTATGCTCCTCTCTGAATACCTTGAAGTGTCTACTTTCCAAAATGGGGTAATTTGTGGGGTGTGTTCACTGTCCTGGCATTTTGGGGGGTGCCTAATTGTAAGCACCCCTGTAAAGCCTAAAGATGCTCATTGGACTTTGGGCCCCTTAGCGCAGTTAGGCTGCAAAAAAGTGCCACACATGTGGTATTGCCGTACTCCGGAGAAGTAGTATAATGTGTTTTGGGGTGTATTTTTACACATACCCATGCTGGGTGGGAGAAATATCTCCGTAAATGACAATTGTTTTATTTTTTTTTTCACACAATTGTCTATTTATAGAGATGTTTCTCCCACTCAGCATGGGTATGTGGAAAAATACACCCCAAAACACAAATATACTGCTTCTCCTGAGTACGGCGATACCACATGTGTGGCACTTTTTTGCACCCTAACTGCGCTAAGGGGCCCAAAGTTCAATGAGTACCTTTAGGATTTCACAGGTCATTTTGAGAAATTTCGTTTCAAGACTACTCCTCACGGTTTAGGGCCCCTAAAATGCCAGGACAGTATAGGAACCCCACAAATTACCCCATTTTAGAAAGAAGACACCCCAAGGTATTCCGTTAGGAGGATGGTGAGTTCATAGAAGATTTTTTTTTTTTTGTCACAAGTTAGCGGAAATTGATTTTAATTGTTTTTTTTCACAAAGTGTCATTCTCCGCTAACTTGTGACAAAAAATAAAATCTTCTATGAACTCACCATACTCCTAACGGAATACCTTGGGGTGTCTTCTTTCTAAAATGGGGTCATTTGTGGGGTTCCTATACTGCCCTGGCATTTTAGGGGCCCTAAACCGTGAGGAGTAGTCTTGAAACCAAATGTCGCAAAATGACCTGTGAAATCCTAAAGGTACTCATTGGACTTTGGGCCCCTTAGCGCACTTAGGGTGCAAAAAAGTGCCACACATGTGGTACCGCCGTACTCAGGAGAAGTAGTATAATGTGTTTTGGGGTGTATTTTTACATATACCAATGCTGGGTGGGAGAAATATCTCTGTAAATGACAATTGTTTGATTTTTTTTACACACAATTGTCCATTTACAGAGAGATTTCTCCCACCCAGCATGGGTATGTGTAAAAATACACCCCAAAACACAATATACTACTTCTTCTGAGTACGGTGATACCACATGTGTGAAACTTTTTTGCAACCTAGGTGCGCTAAGGGGCCTAACGTCCTATTCACAGGTCATTTTGAGGCATTTGGATTCTAGACTACTGCTCACGGTTTAGGGCCCCTAAAATGCCAGGGCAGTATAGGAACCCCACAAATGACCCCATTTTAGAAAGAAGACACCCCAAGGTATTCTGTTAGGAGTATGGTGAGTTCATAGAAGAATTTTTTTTTTTGTCACAAGTTAGCGGAAAATGACACTTTGTGAAAAAAAAAAAAACAATACATATCAATTTCCGCTAACTTGTGACAAAAAATAAAATCTTCTATGAACTCATCATACACCTAACAGAATACCTTGGGGTGTCTTCTTTCTAAAATGGGGTCACTTGTGGGGTTCCTATACTGCCCTGGCATTTTAGGGGCCCTAAACCGTGAGGAGTAGTCTTGAACCCAAATGTCTCAAAATGACCTGTGAAATCCTAAAGGTACTCACTGGACTTTGGGCCCCTTAGCACAGTTAAGCTGCAAAAAGTGTCACACATGTGGTATCGCCGTACTCAGAAGAAGTAGTATAATGTGTTTTGTGGTGTATTTTTACATATAACCATGCTGGGTGGGAGAAATATCTCTGTAAATGACACATTTTTGATTTTTTTTACACACAATTGTCCATTTACAGAGAGATTTCTCCCACCCAGCATGGGTATGTGTAAAAATACACCCCAAAACACATTATACTACTTCTCCTGAGTATGGCGATACCACATGTGTGACACCTTTTTGCAGCCTAGGTGCGCTAAGGGGCCCAACGTCCTATTCACAGGTCATTTTGAGGCATTTGTTTTCTAGACTACTCCTCACGGTTTAGGGCCCCTAAAATGCCAGGGCAGTATAGGAACCCCACAAGTGACCCCATTTTAGAAAGAAGACACCCCAAGGTATTCCGTTAGGGGTATGGTGAGTTCATAGAAGATTTTATTTTTTGTCACAAGTTAGTGAAAAATGACACTTTGTGAAAAAAACAATAAAAATCCAATTTCCGCTAACTTTTGACAAAAAATAAAATCTTCTATGAACTCATCATACACCTAACAGAATACCTTGGGGTGTCTTCTTTCTAAAATGGGGTCACTTGTGGGGTTCCTATACTGCCCTGGCATTTTACGGGCCCAAAACTATGAGTAGTCTGGAAACCAAATTTCTCAAAATGACTGTTCAGGGGTATAAGCATCTGCAAATTTTGATGACAGGTGGTCTATGAGAGGGCAAATTTTGTGGAACCGGTCATAAGCAGGGTGGCCTCTTAGATGACAGGATGTTTAGGGCCTGATCTGATGGATAGGAGTGCTAGGGGGGTGACAGGAGGTGATTGATGGATGTCTCAGGGGGCGGTTAGAGGGGAAAATAGATGCAATCAATGCACTGGGGAGGTGATCGGAAGGGGGTCTGAGGGGGATCTGAGGGTTTGGCCGAGTGATCAGGAGCCCACACGGGGCAAATTAGGGCCTGATCTGATGGGTAGGTGTGCTAGGGGGTGACAGGAGGTGATTGATGGGTGTCTCAAGGTGTGATTAGAGGGGGGAAATAGATGCAAGCAATGCACTAGCGAGGTGATCAGGGCTGGGGTCTGAGGGCGTTCTGAGGTGTGGGCGGGTGATTGGGTGCCCGCAAGGGGCAGATTAGGGTCTAATCTGATGAGTAACAGTGACAGGTGGTGATAGGGGGTGATTGATGGGTAATTAGTGGGTGTTTAGAGGAGAGAAGAGATGTAAACACTGCACTTGGGAGGTGATCTGATGTCGGATCTGCGGGCGATCTATTGGTGTGGGTGGGTGATCAGATTGCCCGCAAGGGGCAGGTTAGAGGCTGATTGATGGGTGGCAGTGACAGGGGGTGATTGATGGGTGGCAGTGACAGGGGGTGATTGATAGGTGATTGACAGGTGATCAGTGGGTTATTACAGGGAATAACAGATGTAAATATTGCACTGGCGAATTGATAAGGGGGGGTCTGAGGGCAATTTGAGCGTGTGGGCGGGTGATTGGGTGCCCGCAAGGGGCAGATTAGGGTCTAATCTGATGGGTAACAGTGACAGGTGGTGATAGGGGGTGATTGATGGGTAATTAGTGGGTGTTTAGAGGAGAGAAGAGATGTGCACTTGGGAGGTGATCTGATGTCGGATCTGCGGGCGATCTATTGGTGTTTGTGGGTGATCAGATTGCCCGCAAGGGGCAGGTTAGGGGCTGATTGATGGGTGGCAGTGACAGGGGGTGATTGATGGGTGGCAGTGACAGGGGGTGATTGATAGGTGATTGACAGGTGATCAGTGGGTTATTACAGGGAATAACAGATGTAAATATTGCACTGGCGAATTGATAAAGGGGGGTCTGAGGGCAATCTGAGCGTGTGGGCGGGTGATTGGGTGCCCGCAAGGGGCAGATTAGGGTCTAATCTGATGGGTAACAGTGACAGGTGGTGATAGGGGGTGATTGATGGGTAATTAGTGGGTGTTTAGAGGAGAGAAGAGATGTAAACACTGCACTTGGGAGGTGATCTGATGTCGGATCTGCGGGCGATCTATTGGTGTGGGTGGGTGATCAGATTGCCCGCAAGGGGCAGGTTAGGGGCTGATTGATGGGTGGCAGTGACAGGGGGTGATTGATGGGTGGCAGTGACAGGGGGTGATTGATAGGTGATTGACAGGTGATCAGTGGGTTATTACAGGGAATAACAGATGTAAATATTGCACTGGCGAATTGATAAGGGGGGGTCTGAGGGCAATCTGAGAGTGTGGGCGGGAGATTGGGTGCCCGCAAGGGGCAGATTAGGGTCTAATCTGATGGGTAACAGTGACAGGTGGTGATAGGGGGTGATTGATGGGTGATTGATGGGTAATTAGTGGGTGTTTAGAGGAGAGAAGAGATGTAAACACTGCACTTGGGAGGTGATCGGATGTCGGATCTGCGGGCGATCTATTGG
Organism: Hyperolius riggenbachi; assembly: GCF_040937935.1. Lineage (NCBI taxonomy): Eukaryota > Metazoa > Chordata > Amphibia > Anura > Hyperoliidae > Hyperolius > Hyperolius riggenbachi. The sequence continues at coordinate 329,729,497 of NC_090649.1, read as the reverse complement.
TGTGGGTGGGTGATCAGATTGCCCGCAAGGGGCAGGTTAGGGGCTGATTGATGGGTAGCAGTGACAGGTGGTGATAGGGGGTGATTGATGGGTAATTAGTGGGTGTTTAGAGGAGAGAAGAAATGTAAACCCTGCACTTGGGAGGTGATCTGATGTCGGATCTGCGGGCGATCTATTGGTGTGGGTGGGTGATCAGATTGCCCGCAAGGGGCAGGTTAGGGGCTGATTGATGGGTAGCAGTGACAGGGGGTGATTGACGGGTGATTGACAGGTGATTGACAGGTGATCAAGGGGGATAGATGCATACAGTACACGGGGGGGGGGGGGGTTCTGAGGGGTGGGGGGTGATCAGGAGGGAGTAGGGGGCAGATTAGGGACTAAAAAAAAATAGCATTGACAGATAGTGACAGGGAGTGATTGATGGGTGATTAGGGGGGTGACTGGGTACAAACAGTGGTCTGGGGGGTGGGCAGGGGGGGGGGTCTGAGGGGTGCTGTGGGTGATCAGGGGGCAGGGGGGGGCAATCAGTGTGCTTGGGTGCAGACTAGGGTGGCTGCAGCCTGCCCTGGTGGTCCCTCGGACACTGGGACCACCAGGGCAGGAGGCAGCCTGTATAATAGGCTCTGTATACATTACAAAGCCTATTATACATACGTGCAGTGGCGATCCGGGTGCTAGTAACCCGCCGGCGCTTCCGAACGGCCGGCGGGTTACAGCGAACGGTGGGCGGAGCCAGTCCCCGGCGGCTGATCGCGTCACGAATGACGCGATCGCCGCATAGCCACTCCCGCAGCCGCCCCCGCCGATGGGCGTATTGCGGTCGTTTGGGCCCGGACTTTGCCGCCGCCCATCGGCTGGGGGCGGTCCTTAAGTGGTTAAGCACTAGATGGCACAAATTATGTGACAAGAAGCTGTAGTCATGCCCACAGGTACTGTGAAAGGGACTGCCTTTTCTGGCTGGAAGTCAAAATTGGAAATTGTGTACAGCTCAGTATTGCAGTGGTTGTTGAATTACAGAGACAGGCACTGACAAATTTAGCTTTGGTTTGGAGTAGGACACAGAATAGGAAATAATTGTTAAGCTGCTTATACACAATACAATCTGTGGTAGATAGACAACCGATCAATATATTTTATAATGGAGGATTATGCAAATCTATGCAACTTGAAAATGGGCCAATCGACTTCTACCTTCACTCCTTTTGTTAGTCCGTTAACACACTGCATAAATTTGCATGCAAAATTGTAGTAATTTGGCATCAACTTATTGTATAATTTGCATCTCATTGATGATCCCTTTTAATCAAGGTGTATTAATACATCCAAGGACAGTACAATTGTTTGTACAGACATAGGGATAAAAAGCTCATATACTAAAGGACAAGAGAACATAAAGGAAATTAGGTTTTTCCATCTTTTTAGAAAGCGGTCTTTTTACCGAAAGAGTGGTTAAGATATGGAATATCTTACCACAGGAAGTAGCTATGGCAATTTATTCTACTTCCATTTAGGCTGGGCTTGGATGATTTCTTAACTGTGAAGGGAATCCACAGCTATGACTGCTAGATGTAGGAAGATGATACCTTGGTGAAGTTACAGAGATGATAAGCGAGGTTGAACTTGATGGACGTCTTTTTTTTTTTTTTTTTTTTTTTACCCCTTCAATCTAGATAACTATAACTGGTGTTGGGGAATCCCCCTCCCCCAATACTGCTTCACAAGACCCCTGCAGAGTGCTAGTGCACTCTCACTTACCTTTTCGGCCAGGTTGCTCCTTCCTGTGTACTTTCGTCATCTCCTGCTGTCTGTACTCTGTGACCTGGTGGTATGCACGTATTAGCATATTACTGCCAGGTCATGGAGGATGGTTCCAGGAAATCATGAAAGCACAGAAGAAACAGGCGCCGGTCAGACAGGTGAAAGTAAGCTCTTTCAATCTGCAGAGACCACAGGAAGCAGATTTAGCCGGGGGGAGGGGAGGGTGGAATGGGACCTGGGAAAGACGGTTACTGGTTCTACAGCATAGATATAGCCACAGCCCCGCCCCTTTCGACTGCCAGAAAAACATCCATTTTGATTTGGAATGTTGATCCAAATTGAGCAAGGTTGAGCAGGCCTACCGGCAGGAGGAGGTAAAGATTGGCCACTGGTGCAGGGAGAACAAGCTGGTTCTCAACACTACCAAAACTGTTGAGATGCTCATTGACTTCAGAAGGCAGAGCACCCCCCCCCCCCCCCCCCCCCCCCCGGTCCGATCTACATAGATGGGTCTGAAGTTCAAAGAGTATCCAGTGTTCACCTCCTAGGCACAACAATCTCAGATGACCTGAACTGGAAGGTGAAAACTATCTCAACCCAAAAGAAGACCCAGAAGAAGCTTTTCTTCCTGCATCAATTAAAGAAGTTTGGCATGGCCCAAGAACTTCTAAAGTCCTACTCTGCCACTATCGAGTTGGTCTTTTGCTCCTTCATCCTCATCTGGTACACTGGTGCCTCAGTGAAAGATACAAATTACGGAGGGTCATTAGAACAGCGGAGAAAATAGTTGTGTGCACGTGACTAAGTGGTTACATGCTATTGATGGCTGACGTCACTTGCGTTCATGTGGGGGGGGGTGGAGATTTCCTTGTCTGCACTATTTGCCGCTGGGACAAATCTGCATGCGTTTGTATGATCTGCTGTGGGAGGCTCTTCTGCCGCACATAAATTGCATGTGAGACCAGCCTAACACTAACATCAGTTACACAAGTGAAGTTCTGATGGTGCTTAACTTATTAATGTTAAAATATTTATCTGTTTTACCTGTCTTTCTTTTTAACCAGAGCACATGTACACCGAAGTTCATTAAACAAATGGAAAATAGTAACATAACTTTTACAGGTATAGAAGGAGAATTTCTGTCTAAACCTATCATAAAAGTGAGGCAGTATTTCTAGCAAACTGGATAGCTTTAGTTATAGGCTTTCTCTGCTGCAGAGCCACTTATTAAAGGTTTAGCAGTGCATAATAACATGCTGGCAGGAGAATCATCTACAAGTAGCACTGACCTCCCTACCCAAACTGAGATCCTTAAATATCCAGAGGTGGTTTTTACTTTTATGACCAATACTCCTGTCACATGCAGGTAGCATACTGAACATGCACTAAATTTGTGATATAGACAAATCTCATTCTTTTACATGTGTTGTCTGTTATAAACTTCTTATACATGTAATAAAATGTGTTTATATACATTTGTAGGATAAGAAAGAAGACAGCCCTTCTATTATTCTTGGCGTAACTCTTCGAGGAATGCATGTTTATCAGGTAATTCTGATTAATCAGACTTTATTTTGTCTCATGTCAACATCATCACACAGCAATAAACAATAAATAAATTGTGGATCGCTGCCTGTTTTCTCATTGGAAGGTTTTGCCTTTCTATTCATGGGGACAGGAGATAAAGGCTGATTACCCCAGCTTGATCCCAGTCACCACCACTTCCTCCTTCCCTCTTTCCCCCAATAAACACACACTCCAGAACTTTACAAGGCAAGAGTTCCACTTTAAATGTACTTATTCTATTTATTCACATTAACACCTTGCATTGGTGAAGGTCAGTGAGCCTAAAAGCTCTGTATGCAAGCCTGGAATACATTTAAAGGACAACTGAAGTGAGAAGATTATGGAGGCAGCCATATTTATTCTTTTTTTCATACCAGTTGCCTGGCAGTCCTGCTGATCTATTTGGCTGCAGCAGTGTCTGAATCACTCCAGAAACAAGCATGCAGCTAATCTTGTCAGATCTGACAATAATCTCAGAAACACCTGATCTGCTGCATGCTTGTTTAGGGCTAAACGTATTTGAGGCAGAGGATCAGCAGGATAGCCAGGCAACTGTTCTAAACAGGCCACGGGAGAAAATTATTTATTTAGCTTTACACTTTTGCTGGGTAAACACTATCCAATTTCTTGTCCAATCAACACGTAATCTGACGGGAAGTTCTATTGTGTGTACATGCCCAAACTGCTTCCTATCGATGACGGGATTGATTTTTCCATGACAACTTAGCAAAATCGATCCCATTCTCGAAAGGGAGGAGATTGGACACGTCAAAGCATCAAGCCCGTTGACTGCCAGTAATTAGTAACATTTATGCATAAAGTGCTAAAATAATTAAACATATGTCACCTCTGCAAAACATTTGGAGGTGATTTGTGCAGCACCCCAACTGCACCGATCCCCACTGCTGGCTTCTGGTTTGAAGTCTTAAAGCTTTAATCTGACGCAGAGTCTGAATTAACTGGGCTTCTCTCAAGCCGTCAACCTCCCTACCCATAAAAAAGGACACACTTTGGACCTCATTTTCCGTTCAGAACTCCTAATATCCAATGTGGAAATTGATCCAGTAGTTTTGTCAGACCACCACACTGTCCACTTCTCCTTTACAGCACTGGCTACAAAACACCAAGTGAAAGAACTAATAAAATATCGTTCCTTGAAAGGTTTGACACCCCAACACCTTCAGAACAGCCTCAACCTAGGCAGACTGACAGATCACAACTTAGGCAGTGAATCCATGGTCCTTAAAGGGAACCTAAACTGAGAGGGATATGGAGGTTTCCTTTTAAATAATACCAGTTGCCTGGCTTCCTGCTGACCTCTTTGGCTGCAGTAGTGGCTGAATCATACACCTGAAACAAGCATGCAGCTAATCCAGTCTGACTTCAGTCAGAGTGCCTGTTCTGCATGCTTGTTCAAGGGCTGTGGCTAAAGGTATTAGAGACACAGGATCAGCAGGAGAGTCAGGCAACTGGCATTATTTTAAAAGGAAAAATCCATATCCTTCTCAGTTTAGGTTCCCTTTAAATATAACCACAATGTCTCAGCTGCTTTTGACGCCATAGCTCCCTTAAAGATTAAATGTTCCGCACCATTACATCACGCTCGCTGGTTTGACAACTCTATAAAGGAACTAAAGAAACAGGGACGCAGACTGGAACGAAGGTGGCGCAAACATCAGTCCCCTGTTGACAAACTTTCCCTAATTGCTCACCTGAAAAAATATCAAACGATGATTAACAAAAAGAAGTCCTTATTCCTGTCTCACGAAATTGCAAATGCAGCCAACAGACCTGCCCAACTCTTCCGCACGGTTGACAGTCTCTGCAATCCATCTTGCAGGAAATCCAGCATCAGACCTTCACAGGAACTGTGCGAGAAATTTGCCCACTTCTTCTCAGACAAAGTCTCCTCCATACGATCTGCCATTCAATTCACAGCCCCAGAAACCCATGCAGAGCCATATAACAGGTGCAAAAATAGCCTACCACCATGGTCTGATTTTAAGGTAATCACTGAAAAAGTCATCTTGGATATCCTCTCAAACCTTCGCCAGACTACCTGCGATCTGGACCCTGGCCCCACTAAGTTCATGTTGAAATGCCCTGAACTATTTACACCAGCATTCCACAAAATAGTCAACGGTTCCTTACAAGAAGGGTGGTTTCCCTCTACTCTGAAAGAAGCAATTGTCAGGCCACTACACAAGAAACCATCCTTAGACCCAGATGCTATAAACAGCTACAGACCTGTCTCAAACCTCCCCTTTCTGGGAAAAGTTATTGAAAAGGCTGTCTACCTCCAACTTGAAGCCAGGCTCTCCAGAAACAACATCCTTGTCCCTCTTCAATCTGGCTTCAGGAAATATCACAGCTGTGAAACAGCCCTCACCCAGATTTGCAATGATCTGCTCATTGCAAGAGACAAGGGTCAATGTTCCATCCTGATTTTGCTCAACCTCTCAGCGGCTTTTGACACAGTCGATCATGAAATCTTGCTCAACAGGCTACAAGATTACTGTTGCATAGATGGCATTGTTCTCCGATGTTTCAACTCCTTCCTGGCTGGCAGAACACAAAGGGTAGCCTTAGGGCCCTTCCTTTCCAACCCTGTACCACTAAAATATGATGTACCTCAGGGCGCAATATTATCCCCTTTACTTTTCACCATATACATGCTGCCACTTGGAGAAATCGTACAAAAACATGGCCTGACATATCATTGCTATGCTGATGACACCCAGCTATATTTGTCATTCAAACCTGGCGTCACAGACCCTACTCCACAAATAAATGCATGCTTAGCTGAGCTTCAGGATTAGATGAATAACAATTGGCTAAAACTTAATGCTGACAAAACTGAGGTTCTTGTTATCGAGGGCCAGGGCTCAACAGCAAAGCAGCCCCAGTCTCAACCAACACCGCTAAGGATAGGGAGCTCAGACCTGAACAACTCAGACTGTGTGCGCAGCCTGGGAGTACTGATTGATGGGAAATTGAGCTTCAGGAATCAAATCTCAGCTGTTGTGAAACATTCCTTTTTTCATCTAAGGAATATTGCAAGGATTAAACACCTAATTCCTTCAGAGGATCTTCCAACCCTAGTTCATGCTTTCATCACATCAAGGTTAGACTACTGCAACGTCCTCTACACAGGCCTGCATAAGAAAGACTTACGCCGCCTGCAATTAGTACAGAATGCCGCCGCAAGGCTGTTAACGAGCCAACTCCGCCATTGCCACATAACACCAACCCTGTGCTCACTCCACTGGCTACCGATAAAATGGAGAATTCTGTTTAAGATTGGCTTACTGACATTCAAATCCTTGCACAATCTGGGCCCTGGATACCTGAAGGACTTTTTGCAACTGCATCACACCCCCCACAATCTTAGATCAAAGGGACGTAACACCTTGGTCACCCCCCAAAACCTTTGGAGCCTTTTGTCATGCTGCCCCTAAACTTTAGAACTCCCTGCCACATCCAATCAGGACAGCTCCATCCCTAGAAGCATTTAAGTCTAAACTGAAAACCTACCTCTTCAGTCTGGCATTCATGAACATCTGACTATCTCCTCTGTAACACAACCCAGCCTGCAACCTTGTATTAATCTGAGACACAACTATGCGCTTTGAGTCCTATGGGAGAAAAGCGCTTTACAAATTTTATGGTATTGTATTGTAGTGCTAGAAGCCAAATACAGTGTAGCTAATCAGGAACTGCTAAAATTGGTCAAACCAAGCGTGCAAGATAAGATTTCTTTCTATTTTTTTAATTTTATTAGATGTTGTTCTTAAATTAGATAATTTTTCAAAGTATTTTTAAATCAGAAAGATATGTGAATAAAAACAATGTCTTTGCATTCTTGCTGCTCCCCTGTACAGCCTGTTTGAATGGGGTAAGCACCGTTGTGGATAGTAATGCGATGGCCATGCATTGTGGTATAATGTATGGATACTGCACATCCCTATGGACAAATGATGGACTGGAAACTTACTATAGTGTTCATACTGAGGATTGTGACAAATGATACATGCAGAACGTTCACTGTAGAGAGTCAAGGAATCTGTGCTAACCCATTTCTGCAACACACTACAAAGAATACTAAACAAATCACTTCACAGATCTTGCTGTGAAATCCAGTCAGTGATGACACAGATTTTCACTGCAAGCCAACTTCAGCTGGTTGTACCTTACGCTTCTGCAACACATGCTACTCATGTTAGCAGAATTTAACAGAACACAATTTCTTCTTGGTTAACTACATTTACATGTGAGGAGTTAAAAAAAAAAAAAGTGAGATGGTCCTGTTTAAGCTCTCCCTAAAAGCACACTACTAACTTTATTTAAAGGGACACCGAGCAGTGCAGAAACTATGGAAACATGCATATTTTAAAGCTATCTTTCTCCTCTTTCCAATGATATATAAAACGCCGCCCTACGCCTTTCAGTTTTCGCTATTTTCGCGATTGAAATTGCCGCGGCTACGATTTCGATCGCGAAAATAGAGAAAACTAAAAGGCGTAGGGCCGGCAGTTCAGGTGTTGCCAGAAAGAGGAGAAAGAGAGCTTTAAAATGATATCCATCTTTCCAAAGTTACATTGCATTACACAGGGCGACTTTTCTCAAAGTCAGCAGCTCCATTCAGCAGAAAAAGTCGTCCTGTGTAATACAATGTAACTATGGAAAGATGGATATCATTTTAAAGCTCTCTTTCTCCTCTTTCTGGCGACACCCAAACCGCGGCCCTACACCTTTTAGTTTTCTCTATTTTCGCGATCGAAATCGCGGCCACTGCAATTTCAATTGCGAAAATAGCGAAAACTAAAAGGCATAGGGCGGCAGTTTATATATCATTGGAAAGAGGAGAAAGATAGCTTTAAAATGATATGCATCTTTCCATAGTTTCTGCACTGCTCGGTGTCCCTTTAAATAAAGTTAGTAGTGTGCTTTTAGGGAGAGCTTAAACAGGACCATCTCACTTTTTTTTTTTTTTTTTTTTTTACTCCTCACATGTAAATGTAGTTAACCAAGAAGAAATTGTGTTCTGTTAAATTCTGCTAACATGAGTAGCATGTGTTGCAGAAGGTAAGGTACAACCAGCTGAAGTTGGCTTGCAGTGAAAATCTGTGTCGTCACTGACTGATTTCTGCCACATGTGGAAATTCAATCACACATACTCACATTTCTGAATGTACTTAGAAATTCAGTCAGTTCTGAAGCGTACTTTCTCAGCATACTGACCTGGGCTACTTTTGGCTTACACTACAACAGTGCATACGATTAAGCATGTGTTATTCCCAAAACATTGACACCTTCCAGGCGCTGGGTCACCATGAGCTGTCTGGGTATTCCTTCAGGCGCGTAAACACGCCACATTTTTTTTTAAACTACGGGTCGTCAGACCTGCCGCTGGGCGGTCGTTCTTTCGACAGTTTGCATGTGAGTACAGGCAGACGTCAGGCTGAAAAGGCTGGTTTTGACTGAGCCACCGAGCGGATCAGTCAGAACCAGCCTTATCAGCCTGACGACAACCTGTACTCACATGCAAACTGTCGTCAGAAACGACCGCCCCGCTGGCGGGTCCTTTTAGAAAAACTCCGGTGTGTGCACACACCATTAAAACTAGTGGTGACTGTTTCATAGAAAGACCCTCAATGTGAGCATATAGCTCTCATAGAAACTTGGTTTTGGCATTTGTTTTTAGTTTTTCAATGTTCTTTATTTTGTCTTGTGCTATGAATAGAATTTTCAAGTAAGGTTCAAGCAAAACAATAAGACGATGAATAATTGATGAATAAAGATAACGAATTGCTAGAATAATCAATTGTTTAGGTGATGTTAAGCAGATCTGCCATAGATAATGAAAGCATACATCAATTATTGCTTACTTAACCTGTCATTAGATACATGTAAAGAAAATCCTTGACCATTGTATTAACTTGGGACTAGAGATGGCCACTGAGACCATAATCATTTCAATATGCTGCAACATTATGTTTAATTTTATTCAGCTGTACACAGTTTGGGAAGAGATGTGCACAGCTTGGCATTGGAGTTGTACACAGTTTGGGATTGGAGTTGTGCACAGTTTGGGATTGGAGTTGTGCACATTTTGGCATTGGAGTTGTGCACATTTTGGCATTGGAGTTGTGCACAGTTTGGCATTGGAGTTGTGCACAGTTTGGCATTGGAGTTGTGCACAGTTTGGCATTGGAGTTGTGCACAGTTTGGCATTGGAGTTGTGCACAGTTTGGCATTGGAATTGTGCACAGTTTGGCATTGGAATTGTGCACAGTTTGGCATTGGAATTGTGCACAGTTTGGCATTGGAATTGTGCACAGTTTGGCATTGGAGTTGTGCACAGTTTGGCATTGGAGTTGTGCACAGCTTGGGATTGGAGTTGTGCACAGCTTGGGATTGGACTAAGGACTAGCTGATGACTTTAGCTGGTGATGGTTTGATGCATCAGTTGAATGTTGTTACATTATGTTGACCATCTCTACTTGCAACACTATTATCTTGTGGCACAACAAGGGATTTGGTCAGTCTACCTACAGCTCTTGAAAGGATTGACCATCTTTTGGCATGAAAAAGTGTTTTCTTGTGCATGTTTATTGTTTTTTTTTCCCCAAATCATTGCAAGTGTAATCTCCTTATTTTATTTTGCAGGAGGTTAACCATGTTCGCCAGCTTCTCTATGATTTTCCCTGGTCCAATGTGGGGAAGCTTACATTTCTTGTAAGTATACACATTTTGTGATCATTTTATTGTTTAACCTTTTTAGTCCTTCATAACGAGCAAATTTTGCTGTGCATTGATTTACATTACAGTAATGGTGTAATCAAGCGAGTTCCTTCTAAAGGTCGCCATACACAGTTCAATTTTTTATAATTCTCTTTAACCCCTTTCTCTCACTCACTCACTCACTCACGTCACTCACTCACTCACTCACTCACTCACTCACTCACTCTCACACTTTTTTTTTCTTTTACAATATGATCAAATATAATTTCTCACCACACCCAATCAGTTTTTTTTGTTTTTTGGGGTTTTTTTTTACAAATTCTTCTTCACAAAATCTATGAGATTTGTTGATCAAATAAAGTTTTGTTTGCTTTTTAAAAAACCTAATTTAATCAAATAAACTTGAAAACTGTACTATTTGATTGCACTGTACATGGGCACCTTCACCCAGTTATTTGGGTGGTGTATTTGTTTTGAGGTTTTATGGTGAAAATAAAATTTCTATCTGACTAAATAATCCCCACCAAGTCATCTATATCCTTTGCAAAAACTTAAATGACAACTTACTGGAGAGGGATATGGAGGCTGCCATAATTTTTCTTTTTAAATCATACCAGTTGCCTGGTATTCTGCTGATCTTTCATGCATCAGTAGTGACTGCATCACATACCTGAAACATTCTTGCAGGAAATTCAGTCAAACTTAAGTCAATAGTCTGATGCTTGTTCAGGGTCTATCACTAAATGTATTAAAGGCAAGAGGATCAGCAGGACAGCCAGGCAATATGAATTGTTTAAAAGAAAACAAATAGTGCTGCCTCCATATAGGGCCGGACTGGAGGCAACGACTGGTCCGTCGTCACCTCCCGCTGAGTGGGCGTTCCAATGACAGTCCGGCGTGTGTACGCACTGTCGCCGGACTGATACGGCTGCTTCTGAGCGATCCGCCGGGCGGATCGCTCAGAAACAGCCGTATCAGTCCGCACGGAGGTGCACGGCTAAGGAACAGAGCAGCATGGAATGGCGGTGAAGGAGCAGGAGGATTTTAGGGGGCTAGAAGAAGCTCCAGGTAAGTAATTGGCCAATTTTCCTTCAGTTTAGTATGCCGTTAAAAGATTCCAGTAGCCGGACCCTAGCTTGTCACTTTGACGGGGGAGGGGGATCGCGGGGCGGGCGAGATACCCCACCTAGTAGCACCCAGCGTGTCCATACCCACCCGGCTACTTTTTCATACCACCCGGCTGGAAAAAATTTCTGGGGAGAACAATGGCCAGTATGCTATATAGTGGCCCTGTGTCTAAATGAAGTAAAGAAAACCTATGATATTATACACACTGTCATCTTATGATTGCTTCATACCTGACTTCGATGTAATATTACTATGCTCTGAGAGAGCCTTTTTTTTTTTCTTGAGTAAAGTGAGACAATTGTAAATTATGCCCACCCCAACCTGCCTCACTAAGCTGCTACCATTGGCGTACTGTGTTCACATCTAGTCATGTCCTCTTGATGAGTGGCTATTGGGCATTGATCTTCATGGTACAGTATTTTTCTGTGAGAGACCTAATTCTGCCTGCCAGGGCATCCATGTGTGGATGTTGTGCTTGTTTCCCATATTCAGTTCTGGTTCTTGTCCTAGTGCTTTGAAAAAATGTTCTGTAATGCAGGTTTAATGTTCATAAAGATTACTCTTTGGATTCAAAATATTTGTAATTCTTTGAAGGGAAAGAAATTTGAGATTCAACCAGATGGATTACCATCAGCACGGAAACTTATTTATTACACTGGTTGTCCTTTCCGATCAAGACACTTGTTACAGCTGCTCAGCAATAGCCACAGACTGTATCTAAACATACAACCTGTCCTAAAAGAGATCAAAAATTTGGAAGAAGCAGAAGGTATGTATACATATTATATGTTGTTACATGCTGAATAATTTGAGTTTCAATAAAAGAAGGCTGAAAGAAAGATATTGTACAGATAAAAGTGCCTGTGAGTAAACAGTAAAATGAAAGAAGCACAAAATACTAACTGAACGCAAGGCTGCTCTACAAACATCAATGCAGCTCACATGTTGTTCTGAGAGGTTAGAACAGGTCTTCTTTTCTTGACAAGCATTGCAACAGTATTTTGGGTATTTTAATTAAAGTTTGGGTATACCATATTTAATACTACAATATAGTGGTTTTAAAGAGAGTCTGAAGCCAATAAAATTACCTTTTTCTTTAATTTCCCAGTGCTCTTCAGCAGTATGATCAAAGATGATTCACCGAATTCCGGCTGCAGAAAAATGCATTTAACCCCCCGAAATCCCTGGGGCAAAATTGTCCGTTACTTCCTGCAAAAAAGGCAGAGCTGAGCGCAGTAGCTCTGCCTCCAGTGAAGTCAATATCCGCCGATCTCCACCTCTCTCTGCCCCTCTGTCTTCTTTCACTGAGAGGGGCAGGGAGAGGCGGAGATTGATTGGACTGGAGGCAGAGCTACAGCGCTCAGCTCTGCCTCCCCCGGGCAGCAAAATCTAGGACTTGGAAAGTCATAGAATTTTTTTGTCCCGGGATTTCGGGGGGTTAAGTTCTGCCACGGGGATGCGGCGAATCATCTTTGATCATAATGCTGAAGTGCTCGAGGAAATAAAGAGAGGTAATTTTATTGGTTTCAGACTCTCCTTAGTGATGTAACAACATTTATTTCAATATCAATTTTGTGGAGGATAAAACCATATGCCCTATGTCATTTCATATTTTGTTTTAAAATAACAAATTGTAAATGATTATTGGTTTATTTTGTTTTGGGTGTACTCCTTCTTTAAATCTTATTTTGGAGGTAATTCGCAAAATGTAGTAATTTTTTTCCTATTTTTCATTTCTTAAAGGAGTCATCAGGCAAAACCCTCTCCCCACCACTCTACTTACCCGGGACTTCCTCCAGCCCCATGCAGCTGACATATCCGACGCCACAGCTCCATGCTCAGCCGCTGGCCTGGAGTTCCTGCCGGTGCAGAGGCCGACCTGGCCGCCGCTGTCAGTCAAGTCCATGTGCAGAGGGCGAGCTCGAGGTCGTCTCCACTGCGCCTGTGCGAGTGTCGCTGTCAAGTAAGCCCATGTTGTCTGCGGTGTACTGTACAGGCACAGAACTACTACACAGGTTCAGAACACCACGGACAATGTGGGCTTGATTGACAGCGGCACTTGCGCAAGTGCACTAGAGGTCGGCCTCTGCACCGGCGGGAACCCCAGGCCGGCGGCGTGGGACAGATCAGCTGCAAGGGGCTGGAGGAAGCCCTGGGTAGGTAGAGGGGGGGGGGGGTTGCCTGATGATTCCTTTAAAGTATACTTGAACTAACATGTTTTCTAACAAAAGCAATTAGCAAGTTTCCCCCCACAAAGAGAATTTCACACTTATCTTTGTTTTGCACAACTAATGTTACTTTATGGAGATGATATATATTTTTCTTACTGCTGATTACTGTAAAAAGTAAAGTACATTTTTGTAAAGGGTAAAATGCTGGCAGAGCTAACTCGCTGCTATGTCTTGCTGTGTAGCTCCAGTGTAAGCACAATTCTCTTGGAGTAATATAGAGGCAGAGAAAAGCATTAACCATCACCACCAGCTTCTTATCACAAATAGGCCTAGTTACCATTTCAGATTTTTGTTCTTTTTATAGAAATAGGGGTTTGTGTATAGAGCTTATAACAGAAGTGCCCACACTTTTTCAGCCTGTGAGATACTTTTAAAAATTAGCAAGTCAAAGTGTTCTTCCTATGTACAGTTTTAGAAGCTCAATTGTATATACAGAATGGAAAATGTAGTGCGGTCGGGATCTACCATGAAGTCCTTTGCGATCTACCAGTAGATTATTATTATTATTATTGTATTTATAAAGCGCCAACATATTACGCAGCGCTGGACATTAATTTAGGTTACAGACAATATTTAGGGGTGACAAACCGCAATATGACAATACAGGAATACAAGAAAACCAGATCAAACAGCACAGTATAAGTACAAGGTAATGCTTAGTCAGTCACTGGATGGGAGCATGGAGATTAGGCAAGTTAGGTTCACTCAAATGCATAGCATGGGTGCACAGTAATGGAGGTGCCTGATGAGTTAGGACACAAAAGGAGGAGGACCCTGCCCAAAGGCTTACAATCTAGAGGGAGAGCTAGGGACACAAGAGGTAGGGGACCAGAGTTCAGCTGTGGGTTTAGAGCAATTGTGAGGGGTGGTAGGCCAGAGTGAAAAGGTGAGTTTTGAGGGCCTTCTTGAAGGTGTTGAAGGAGGTGGCTGCCCTAATGGGTGGAGGTAGGGAGTTCCACAGTGTTGGAGCGGCTCTTGAGAAGTCTTGGAGGCGTGCATGGGACTGGGTGATGCGGGGGGCGGTCAGGCGAAGTTCATTGGAGGAGCAGAGTGAGCGGCTTGGTGTGTATCTCTGAGTAAGATCAGAAATGTAGGTTGGACAGGTTTTGTGGATGGATTTGTAGGTCAGACACAATATCTTGAATCTGATTCTGGACTGGATAGGAAGCCAGTGGAGGGATTCATGGAGGGGAGCCGCCCTGTTGGAACGATGGGAGGAGTGGATAATTCTGGCTGCCGCATTCATGATGGACTGCAGTGGGGCTATTTGGGTCATAGGGAGACCAGACAGAAGGGCATTGCAGTAGTCGAGGCAGGAAATTATGAGGGCATGGATGAGGAGTTTGGTGGTGGCAGGGGTCAGGAAAGGGCGAATCTTACAGATGTTACAAAGGTGGAAGTTGCAGGACTTTGTAAGGTTTTGGATGTGGGGAGTGAAGGATAGTGCGGAGTCCAGGGTGACACCCAGACAGCGGGCTTGAGAGGTAGGGCGAATGGTAGTGTGGTTAACAGTGACCTGCACATCTGGGAGGTCCAGGGATGACTGGGTTGGGAAGATCCTAAATTCCGTTTTGTCTAGATTTAGTTTCAGGAACCTAGCGGACATCCAGGAGGAGATGGCAGATAGGCAGGAGGAGACCTTGTCCATGGTAGTGGTGGATATGTCAGGGGTGTGGAAGTAGATTTGGGTGTCATCTGCATACAGATGATAGTTAAAACCCATGGAGGAGATAACCTTGCCAATGGAGGATGTGTATAGGGAGAACAGTAGAGGGCCAAGGACCGAGCCTTGGGGGACTCCCACTGAGAGGTGGTTGGGGTTGGACGAGGACTCATTGGAGGTCGTGAAGGAGCGGTTGGAGATTGTGATCTACCCATTGGGCACCCCTGGCTTATAACATTGTGACTATTAAAATTTCTCTCTGCTCTATTATATTAAACATTGATGCAATGGTCATTTAACATACTTAATAATATTATATTCTAATTCTATGGGTTCTCTGCTTTCAGATAACCGTGTGTGTGTGTGTGTGTGTGTGTGTGTGTGTGTGTGTGTGTGTGTGTGTGTGTGTGTGTGTGTGTGTGTGTGTGTGTGTGTCTGGATTTATGGGTCTAAAAGCGGTACATTTTTTTTCAAGAATTTTAGGCCTCCAAATCTTAAAGTGAATGGGAACCGCATTTTAAAAAAAAAATGAAGCAAATGCCTAAGGAGAGGGAAGGCTCTGGGTTGTATAGAGCCTTCCGTCTCCTCTCTCGGTGCGCTCTATCCTGTGCTGGCTCCCCCCCGTTTCAATCCCCCGCCGAAAGGGTATTTGGGAGTCTTCGGGAGCCGTGTCCTCCCGAAGAAGTGCGGCTCCATACTGCACAGGCGTGAGTGTCCAAGAGTGCGTGCTTGCGCAGGTGCAGTACAGGGCCGCCCTTCTTCAGGAGCACTCAGGTTCCCTGAAGACTTCTGAAGCCTCCTTCGGTCGGGTAAAGCAGTATTTGACTAATTTAGTCAAATACTGCTACCTGGCGAGCCAGCACCGAAACAACGGGACCAGGAGAGGAGTCGGAAGGCTCTATAGGACCC
>NC_090649.1:329333498-329408498 GCF_040937935.1 Hyperolius riggenbachi | reverse complement strand
AGAATGTACAGAAAACTTAATGGAAAACTTTTTTTTTGCAAATACACCCTCTCTTGCACTCTGAGAACTATTTAGTCATGCCTCTGCAGCTCTTCTTATGCGACAACCTTTCTCTGGTGCTCCCATGTTCCATTTGACTGTCATCAAGCCTCAAAACACAAGTATTCTGAATTAAGA
Source organism: Hyperolius riggenbachi (assembly GCF_040937935.1). NCBI lineage: Eukaryota > Metazoa > Chordata > Amphibia > Anura > Hyperoliidae > Hyperolius > Hyperolius riggenbachi. The sequence continues at coordinate 329,408,321 of NC_090649.1, read as the reverse complement.
GACCAACCAGTGATGGGAAGTTAAAGAGGAACTTCCGCCTAAACAAACACTGTCATTACGTTACATTAGTTATGTTAATTAAAATAGATAGGTAATATAATCTCTTACCCACTCTGTTTTAAAAGAATAGGCAAATGTTTGATTTCATGAGGGCAGCCATCTGTGTATTCACGTTGCCTAGCAACTGGGAGAGGTGCTCAGGACACAGGACAGTTGGAACTGTGTCTCATGCTCCCTGTCACCTCCTTTCAACCAAAAAGATGGCTGCCATCATGAAATCAAACATTTGCCTGTTCTTTTAAAACAGGGTGGGTAAGAGATTATATTACCGATTACCTATGCTTTGGTAAGAAAAACAAAGTTCTGATGCTGTGAAACTGTTAAAGCAACACCAAGCCTTTTCAGTTCTCCTGAGTAGATTTTTAGTCCGGAGGTTCACTTTAAAGTGAACCTCCGGACTAAAAATCTACTCAGGAGAACTGAAAAGGCTTGGTGTTTCTTTAACAGTTTCACAGAATCAGAACTGTGTTTTTCTTACCAAAGCATCATTTTTAGCTGCATTTTTATCTAAGCTCCACCCATCAAAGAAAAAAAGCCCAGGCTTTTTTTCCCTGATGCTGTGCAGAGCATGATGGGATTTCCTAGGTTATTCACGTTGCCTAGCAACTGGGAGAGGTGCTCAGGACACAGGACAGTTGGAACTGTGTCTCATGCTCCCTGTCAACTGCCTTCACACAAAAAGATGGCTGCCACCATGAAATAAAACATTTGCCTGTTCTTTTAAAACAGGGTGGGTAAGAGATTATATTACCTATTTTAATTAACATAACTAATGTAACTTAAAGCGGAATATAACCCTGCATTTCAACTTTGCTCTAAAACATTATTTACAGTATATTATATGCAACCAGCATTTTTTTTTTAATAGACCAGCATTGGAAGGGTTACACAGGGCTTTAAAGTTCCTGGAGATTTCTGCAGACGCATCCGAAGCTCAGATAGTTAAATTTTGTTTACATAAATGTATCTAAGTGTTGAATGTTACACACTTTGGCTGTCCTCCAGCTCAGAGAGAGTGAGTCACATTCAACACTTAGATACATTTATGTAAACAAAATTTAACTATCTGAGCTTCGGATGCGTCTGCAGAAATCTCCAGGAACTTTAAAGCCCTGTGTAACCCTTCCAATGTTGGTCTAGTAAAAAAAAAATGCTGGTTGCATATAATATACTGTAAATAATGTTTTAGAGCAAAGTTGAAATGCAGGGTTATATTCCGCTTTAATGACAGTATGTTTGTTTAGGCTGGAGTTCCTCTTAAAGGAAGAACCATATGTAAAGAAAATCATGTAGCGAACCGTTATAAAAGATCTAAACGTAATCCTGGGATGGACATAGTCAAAGAAGTAACTAGCAACCCAAACCAATACATGGGCACAGTGGATTTTCTGACCTTTTGGGAACACAACCTCATTCTTACTGAAACATTGGACAGGTACAAAAATGACAAGCATTGGCAGATAGAGGAATGACCGCAAAGGGATAAGGATAAATAAAAATACTCTGAAACCTGAACAAACATCTTCAGTGTAAAGGTTCATGCAAGAAATTGTTAGTCACAAAAAGCACAAAAAAAACATGTTTTATGGACAAGCCACTACTTGCAAACAGGGCTTAATTATAGTGTATATTTAAAAAATCTAAGGCTTCTTTTACACTGCAAATCTCTGGATGAGGGCATTGTTCTACTACTCACCCTGCCTGTCATACCTCTGGCTCTTCTTCACCTACATAGTAGAATGCATTGTTAGCCTGGAGGCCGAGTCCTGATCCCTGGGCGACAGTCCCCCGTATGTGTATGAGGCTTAATATACATACACAGAAACCAATCAGTCTCACTATTAACCCTTCGACTGCTACAGACATCTATAGGTGTTCTGCGTTTTCACACCCAGATGCTGAAGCTTTTTACTACAAAGCTACTTCCACCTACAGCGGACATGTATAGGCATTCGTATGTCCCCATATTCCTTTGCCATGGATGTCTAAGTTGATGCTGAATATGCAAATCTATGCAGCTTGAATATGGACCAGTGAAATGCTTTTACTGAAAGATATTACTCTATTTTACGATAGATTTTCAGAACAATTAATATAATTCTGTATCATAATATAAATATATAGCAGAATTCTCAATTTATTTGCACCTCAACCACTTCACCAAGGGTTTTTCCCCTTAAAAATCTGAGCAATTTTCACCTGACAGCACTCCTTGCATTCATTCGCCTATCACTTACTACTACTAATCACAACTAAACAATATCTTGTTTTTTTCGCCACCACTTGGGGTTTCTTTGGGGGGTACTTTTTGCTAATAATAATTTTATTCTAACAGCGAAAAATAAGAATAAAAATGCAAAAAAATTATTAGCTGGCAGTCTAACGGTTAAAAATAGTGACAGGTCAACTGTATAACATTGATTATCTTAGGACAGAGGCACCTGTTAGAGGCAGGATATACCAAGCGGCAAATAAAGTTGTATAAAATGGTGTGTCGGAAGCAGCAAAAATAGGTAGGAACGAGACTGTGGAGCGCTAATTATGTGTGGCGGCCAACTAGCGGGGGAGAGCCCGTGTCTAAATTACTATGAACCTGTATTTTTTAAAGGGACATGTAAGTGCAATCTAATTTTATAATACAATAAATAAGTGAGGTTTTACACTATGAGAAGCTCTTTTATTGAGGTTATGGGAGGTTGATTAATACTGATAAAAGGGGGATTGACCCAAGTATAAGATATCCCACATTGTGATCATGAGACGTGAGGGACGACCTTGTACCAGTCCCAAGGTGCAATTAGACCTGAGTAAAGGTTTTGCCACACGGTGAGTTGCTCGCATTGGGGTGTGGTAGAGGCTTCCTGTCTCTGAAGTTGTGTGAAGCATTGTGGCAGTTCATGAAGGAAAAGCATTGATGTATATGAACTGAACAGGAATTGATCCATCTGATCCAGTTATGGGATGTTTTGAATTTGTTTTTTGTGAACTTTTATGGAAGGTGTGGCTATACTGTGACGCCATCTTTTTTTTATTATTGTCTTTATTGTAAGAGGAGGCAAACCAGGTTCTATGCTGCAGTTGTAGTTCATCACTAAGAGTGATACTATTTGCCATACAGCGCGCTGGTGTTAATGTTTTTACAAGACTACTTCCGGGACGCTTCATCAGGACCTGATGACGCGCCCCCGCTAGGGGTGCGAAACAGCTGTCGAACTCTGTATAGCCTGTACACCCACTCTTTCCTTGTGATTGCTGTCATGGATTTGTATGTGCTTTTAAAGAAAACCTGAACTGTGAATTTAAAGTCAAAATAAGCATACACAAGTCATACTTACCTTCCATGTAGTCTACTCCTCAGTGTTTTTCTCCTGTCCCGCTTCCTATTTGTTCACAGTGATCAAGGCAATTTTCCGTCCTCCATTTTGAAAATGGCCATTACCCATAACAGCTTTCTGGTCAGCACACAGTTAAACTGTAACATCGCCCACTTGAGCCATCGGGAAAGATGGACATTATCTGGTACATCAGTTTTCCTCTCAGCTATAACTGACAGCAACTGATATTTTACAGACAGCAACTGATATATTTCAGATCTGACAAAATATTGTCAGAACTGGAAGGGATTATTGTCAGAAGAAAATGGTGAGCTTCTGAGAGGAACTGATGGCAAGGTAACTATGTAATGTTCATTTGAAGTTACCTCATGTGTTTATTTTAAATATTTTTACTCAGTACAGGTTCTCTTTAAGCCTTTTTTAATAAACAGGCATTTTTAAGTGGATGCGCCCAGCCTGCTACCTTCTCTAACTACTACTGTGATGACCTTTATGACCTTTCAGCACTCCATTGAGCCTCAGCAGCTGGTCTTGTGCACCTTTTCTACACAATCTACTTCCGCTTACTGTGGACATCTATAGGCTATTTTGTTTCCAAATATCTCATTGCCATGGACATCTAAAAGGCTTAGAGCTAGTTCACAGTGCTCAGTTGTGTTGCTAATAATTCTGCACATCAACTCGCTGCGCATCCAATCCTATGGGTCTGTTCACAGTATTGCTTTGTAACTGATCGTGTTGCTCCATGCAGACTTTGCATTAAAGCAGGGATGTCAAACCGGTCCTTTGAGGGCCGAGGTCCTCACACATTTTTGACACAGCTCAAATTAAATTGATCGGTCTGAATAAGGAAAGGTGTGGTCCATCAGATAGAACACATTCTTCTCTTTCTCAGTCCATCCTAAACACTGGTATGGATCTGGCCCTCCAGGCTTGGAATCCAACATCTGTGCATTAAAGTCTACGTCCAGTCTCCATTGCCAGTGGTTGAACTCTATGGACGTATGTCTTTTCAACACAAATAACTATGTAACTATGCAGTTTACCCCCCCCCCCCCCCCCCCACGTTATGTGCAACTGACCACTGTTAACCTAGCCTTCTAGTACAAAGTTTTGGGCCAGCGCCAAATTTCTACTTATGTAAAATAAGCAAATAATTCTAAGATGATGCAGAATGATGCAAATGTTACTGCAAATGTATGCAACTTGAAATAGACCAAGCAAATGTTTTCACTGCAAAATTTCATTCGATTTTCATAACAATTTTCCTAGTTCTGCATCATAATAATTAACATACTGTAATTCTCAATTATTTCGTTTTGCACCTCAATGACATCCCTACTGACTAAACGTGGACTTAAACACAATTCAAACATACAGTAGAAGGCACTGGTGTGTAGCTATTTTAACAAATAGCTGGTCATCTAAGGGTTAATAAATCTTAACAGCGAGATGTGACGTATAAATAAAGATGCGTTTTATAATATATAAATACCGTATACACTCTCATGCAAGCCGAATTTTTGACCCCAAAAGTGGTGGTCTCGGCTTGCATGCGAGTCACGAAGGGGAGCGGGCAGCTGAGAGATCGGGTGTGGAGGGCTGAGTGTATAGCTGCAGCCGCTGGATGTTCGCTGTGAGAGCAGAGCGGATGGATGGCCACACAGAATATAAACACAGCAGGAGCGCTCTTCCGTGTTCATAATCTCGCGCTTCCTGCTGTGTCTGCACCTTGTAAACTGGTAATAGCCAATGGGTTTACAAGGTGCAGACACAGCAGGAAGCGCGAGATTATGAACACGGAAGAGCGCTCCTGCTGTGTTTCTATTCTGTGTGGCCATCCATCCGCTCTCGCCGCAGACATCCAGCGGCTGCAGGAAGAGCTCTCCTGCTGTGTTTCTATTCTGTGTGGCCATCCATCCGCTCTGCTCTAGCTGCGGACATCCAGCGGCTGCAGCTATACTCTCAGCCCTCCGCACCCAATCTCTCAGCTGCCCGCTCCAATCACCACTGCACTCTCTGAGCTGTCCGATCCTCAGCAGGTCAGTCTGCACACCCCTCACTGCGATTCTGGGTGGCCATTCATTGCTCCTGCTCTGCTCCCCCAGGGCTTCGGCTTACATGATGGTCAATCATTTTTTCATGTATTTTTTAGGTAAAAGTTGGGGGGTCGGCTTACATGCGGATCGGCTTGCTTGCGAGTATATACTGTGAGCGTCAGATGTAGTTTTTTCCAGGTATCACACAATATGCTTGTAAATGCAATATGCTATTTTTGCTGCTTTAATGATGTTGTTATTAAAGAGTAACTGTCAGGCTGCAGAAGCTAATTTAAACCTCTATTCTCCTGTGTTAAACAGTTTAGAAGGAAGCCCAAAAGCAATTAGTGAAGATAAAAATCTTAGTTACCTTTGATGTGTGCTTATCAGCAAGGCTGTTATTCTTAAGAAGACGCAAGCCGCATACCATACTGCAAAGCATTCTGGGGCTCTCCCCTCGGCTGCTAATGAGACGTTACAGCAGCTTGTAATCGCGTAGCACTGATAAATCTCGGGGCAGAGTACTCTGCAGGAGTCAGCTATTGTTCCTAGCCACATGGCTCATTAATATTCACTGCACACTGTGTTATTTAGTACCAGCTTATCTGTGATCAGGAAGCAGGCAGGACATGAGGACACATTTGACAGAAAAACATGGAGCCTGCCATGAGCTGTCAGGAGCATCTATCTCTGCATATACTATATACAAATTCTGTGAAATCCAAACGTGGACAGTGAAATGCATATGTAATGTAAGTACAGCCAATCTTTAGCTACTGATATATGTGTTTATTTTCTCTGAGACCTTATACCTAACAGCTCCGTGTACATAGAAAGTGGTCAGCATTTAACTCAGAAATGCATTTCAATAAAAACCCAACACAATCATATTTCTCTGTAGTTGCATCTGACATTCTTCTACTTCTCACACTAGCCATTTATTACATGTGGCAGAATGACATCCAAGGAAAAAAAAAATACAAGTAAGGCCCAGTGCACCACAAAAACCTCTGGCAGATCCACAAAACGTTAGAAATTTTTGAAGCACATTTTAGAGCGATTCTAGGCATGTTTAGAGACGTTTTCTGAACATGCCCTAGTGGTTTTTGGAGCGTTTCTGTGTAGCAGATATCAGATATGGTTACAATAAAGCGGTTACTGAAAAGCTTCTGTAACAAAAACGCCTGGAAAACCGCTCTGATCTAGCATTTTTCAGGGCGGTTTTCCACTTTCCTATACTTTAACATTGAGGCAGAAACGCCTGTACAAAAGTGCGTACTCAGCTTTTTGCAAAGCGACATGCAATATCATATGGAGAAGGAGGGCAAGCAAGTGGTGGTGTTCTTCAGAGAACCACGATAGCAATGATCAAATAAGCACTTATGCATAGAAATTTAACATTCCAGATTTTGAAAAATTCACCTTTCTCCAAATTTCCCATCTAATAAAAGCAAATCATATTGTCCCAGCCCAATTGCCTAGACAAATGTACACCCTCAATCTAAATCAATGTCAAAAGGAGCAACTAGTGTATGGTACAAAGCATTAATATCCAGAAGATTTCCCTTAATATATTCAGAGTTGGGCCTCTGTTTGATTAGAGATTGGATATTGCATTCAGAGGCCTCCGCTTTTAAAAAACGCATACCAAATGCATTACCTACTGGGAAACCCTACAAAAATTACTTATGAAATTGTACTTCACTCCAGTTAGGTTGGCACATTTTTCACCAGATAAAACTCCACTCTGCTGGAGGGGCTGCCAACATCAGGGAACCCTATTCCATAGAATGTGGGAATGCCGTCAAGTTCAATCTTTGTGCAACGTAGCTCTACAGTTGATCCAAGAAAAAAACTTCACTTCAAATCCCCCTTACTCCACAACTAGCGGTGCTCCATGTTGGTCTTGGCCAATTTCCAAACTAACAGAAGAACAATTTCACATATCCTAATCATAACTAGGCAGTCTATAGTTAGCAATTGAGGAACTAATGATTTACCTAATCTTTTAAAACTCAAAATGAATCTGGAATATCAACAAGAGATGGAATCCCATTTACGCAAGATTTACCCATTCTTAAAGAAAAACTGTAACTACAAAAAGTTCCACTGTGGGGTACTCACCTCGGGTGGGGGCAGCCTCCGGATCCTATCGAGGCTTCCCCGTCGTCCTGTGTCCCATGGTGGTGTCGCTCTGGCCCTCCGAACAGCGGGGATGTAAATATTTACCTTCCCGGCTCCAGCGCAGTATCGGCTCACCGCTTGGAGATAGGCAGAAATAGCTGATCACTCTACTGCGCAGGCGCAAGTCTCCTGCGCCTGCATAGTAGAGCCGACCCATGAGATCAGCTATTTCCACCTATCTCCATGCTGAGAGCCGCAACAAAGACCCCCCCACTGGAGCCAGGGACGGTAAATATATCCAGCCTTGTGAAGCCAGGATTGCGGGACACTTCGGGGGAGCCAGCGCTTGATTGACTGCAGCTACAGGGGAGAGGGAAGCCTCATTGGGACCCTGAGGCTTCCGCCTCCCGGGGTGAGTACCACCCAGGGGAATTTTTTTGTTTTTGTTACAGAGTCTCTTTAAAATAACCTTCCCTTAACACCATAAGGGGTTTGGAAGTTTGTGGTATAAGCACTAAGATTTCTTCCATACACTATGGCTTACTTTACTCAGATACAAAAATCGAGACCTCTTTCCTCTTGGGTTCCACACATCAGGGTATCAAGAATGTTTAATTTGTTTCATTATCTTGTTTTCTGGTTCAACTTTATTCTATTATGTTAACATATCAGCTTCATATTTTCTTTTTATATGTCTGAGAACTTCACTAAAATCTCCATAACCCGGAGACACCTGCCCTCCTGGCACTGCTGGTCTTCCCTACAATTTATCCAATTCTCCTTTGGGTCAATTATACTTTTTAGTCCTCTCTTTGCCCCTAAAGCCCAATCTACACGATATGATTCTATTTACGATTCGATTAAATCCAACATGTCCGATCCTGATTCGATTCAATTCAATTCGCCATTGCAAAACAATGGCAAATTGAATTGAATCGAATCAGGATCTGACATGTTGGATTTAATCGAAATGTAAATAGAATCGTATCGTGTAGATTGGGCTTTAAAGCTGCACTACCTGACACCTAATGGCTCTGTCACTAGTGCACAAATGATTGCCTATACCTTGAGGTTCTTTTATTGTTAAACCCAATATACTCTTATGCAGCTGATCTCATTTAGGAATAACATGCCTGGGAGTTACCAATACTGTCCTACAATTGTTTGTTCATTCAATTCATTGTTAAACTCTATGGCTGTTAAAAACGGTTTTTTTTACTTGGCTATACATTTCAATCCCTTTTTCTAGTTTGTAATATTTCAAAATTGTTTCAATAAACTATAAATTTAATAAATAAAAAATAATCACTTCTGCTTGATAGAAGAGGGTGCTGGATACTTTCAATCAGTCTTTCGCCTAACATCATCACAGTTGTAAGAAGTGACATTTATCTACTGTCTGTAGGTATCTTAAAGGAAAACTGTACTGAGAGGTATATGGAGGCAGCCATATTTATTTCCTTTTAAGCAATGCCAGTTGCCTGGCATTCCTGCGCGTCTATTTTCCTGCAGTACTGTGTCTGAATTACACCAGAAACAAGCATGCAGCTAAACGTGTCAGATCTGACAATGTCAGAAACCCCTGATCTGCTGCATGCTTGTTCAGGGTCTATGGCTAAAAGTATTAGAGGCAGAGGATTTGCAGGGCTGCCAGGCAACTGGTATTGCTTAAAACAAAATAAATGTGGCAGACTCCATATACCACTCACTACAGTTGTCCATTAACTCTAAACTTGCCCTCTGCCTACCCAAGTCTACCGGATAACCATTTCCTGCCATGACCTAAGCTCAACCCTGCACCTAACCTAACAAATTACCTTCCTGACACCCAATTGAGCCCAGAAACCCTTGTATGCATAAAAATTACCACCACTATGAAGCCCAACTCTAACCCATCTCACAGCTGGTCATTAACTCCAATCTCACCTGATGCTTCCCCCAACCTATAAACTAATGCCAAACCCGAACAGACTTCTGTTAAATGTTTTAAAGTTGAACTAAAGCCAATTTTTAGAGAAAAAAAATACAATATCTCTATGGGGGTTAACCGGTAAAAGATCTGCAAGCGTTTCATAGTTGGCGTCTCCATTTATATAAAATGAACTGTAAAGTTGCTGATATGCCAGGCTAATCAGAACAGAAAAAGCATCAGAAGCACAAACACAGAGGTTTTTCCCTTACCCTTAAATCTCTCATAACACAAGCAGTCATTGCCCTTTCCCTAGTTAGTACAATGATACACAATGATAAACATAAGCCATCCCTCAAAAACAAACAAAAAAAAATGATGCAGGCGAAGGAGGGTTTTCATTAGTATACAAGTGTATACAAGTGAAAACAATTTTTAAGAAGTATAAAAGATATAAAAGACAGCCTCATAATAAAGACAAAAACATATGCATCATAGAATAGCATAGCATAGCATGGATGATCAATGTCTAGTACTGCTGTGATTTCTGGCCCTTGTGACTGCTGACCATGGCTTCTACCTTCATTAATGCTCTACTAAAAGTAACTTGTGTATATAGCTTTGAGGGTAAATGGGCCCTAAATGCCAGGACCAGTAGTGTTCCATAACATACTGGATGCCGTTCCACAATTTCCTCTCTTAGTAATAGATAATATTATAACTGGCACAAGAATTTACTTCTAACAGATGCAAACACTTGAATAAAGAAACAGCAATGATAATCTACTCACCTTTGCTGCAACAATACTGAGACCCATGCCATTCTGCTTCTTCAGTGTCACAGTGATTATTTCAGGGTCTTTTCTTAAAGGCTAGGATTAAAATTACAAGATGATTATTAACACTCTAATGAGTCTAATGGATCTAGAAAATCAATCTAAAAAATGCAAATGATCTAACAAAGTGAGGAGCACACAGCGCAAGGAACTTCGATATGTATCAACATGTAAAAAGAAATGGGAACTCTGCATTAACTGCCAGATCTGCAAAAACATCTTCTAATGTACACTGAATAAGAATTCTGCATAATAAAAAGCCTAGGCTAAGTCTCAGTGGTAAGGCAGGCCTACCTACCACTATACGGCAATATATAGCTATAGGAAGTGTTTCTGATGCTAAAACCAAGGATAGTGAACGTAAAAGTTGGTATCCTGAATAATAAACCTCATTTTAATATACTGTATGTTGTTACAGTTCCTCTTTACGATACCTGCATATTGACCCCATTATGTAGAGTATATGCAGTTATTTTGTACTGAAATAGAGTACCAAGCTTGGAAAGAAGAAAACATTTCATGCAAAAACTGATGTTCTAATGATGCAAGGATCAGCAACTGCTAGGGTTAGTAACTCACCTGTGAATCATAATACATCTGAATCTTAACCACCCCAGCAAAAAACGCCATGGTTGTTTTTGGCCAGGTGGTCCAAAGCCTTGTGACCACCCCCACCTGCGTTGATGCGGTCTACTTGGCAGCCGCGGTCTAAAAGGTGGCAATGCAGGTAGAGGTGGCAACAGAGCTTTGGAAACACTTGGGCCAGCTGAAGAGAGAAGGGGCGCAACGTTTTAGATGTATGATTATTTACACGAAAGTGGGCGAGTTACTAACCCTAGCACTCGCCAAATGCTTGCATCACTAGAACTGTGCTTTACTGTGGGCTCTTTTACACTTGTTTAACCTTAGTTCTCAAAATAGCTGCTGTCTGTTGATATCTGCTTAAAAATCAGTGGGTTTTAAAATATTCTTACTGCTGTGTAAGTACTCTCTGCATCCGTAGTTATACCATAAGTTATACAATGCTAAAAGCATTCCAGCAAATATGAATTAAGAAAAATTATAGGCTAGCGAGGTTATTTTATAGAGTAAAAAGGAGTGACATGCTATGGTTTTAAAACAGAGGTAAAATTAGTACAGCAATACAAGTACATGACTTATTTTAAGTTATTTAAGGCATGCTCAAGTACACATAGACCAGAGGTCCCCACACTTATGCTGGGAATACACTGTTCATTTTGAACAGTGTATCGAGCCGCTCGATAGATTCCGGCGCGTCCCCGCGGGCGCCCGGAAAGATTCCCGCTCGTCCCCGCGGGCGGCTTTTTCTTTTTTTGTTTTTGACCATTGTCCTGCCCGCGGTATCGAGCGGGGAATTGTTCCGGCGGGATATCGGACAGGTCGGAAATTATCAATTGAGCAGTCAGCGGCTCGATTACACGGTTCAAAACGAACCATGTATTCCCAGCATTAAGCTTGCAAGCTACTTTTAAAATTACAAATAGAAAGTGATCTGCTAGGTAGCATCTACCTACAGATACAACTGCATACATGCACAGTGGCAGTCCATTAGTGATTACCACAAGCCACCAGTTACTTAGATGCATATCAAAGTCCTCTTGAGTAAGCCAAACAGAACAGTGCTTGGCCAAAGAGTCACAAAATCATGCTTATAATATGATGCTCAGTGTCCAAAATTGTAACGGGCACCTAGAACTTAAAAAAAAGAACAGCTACATGGGCAGCACGGTGGCTTCATGGTTAACACTATCCTTGCAGCGATGGGTCCCCAGTTCAAATCCCAGTCAGGGCACTATCTGCATTGTATGTTCTCCCCGTGTCTGTGTGGAATTTCTCCAGGCACTCCGGTTTCCTCCCACATCCCAAAAACATACAGATAAGTTAAATTGTCATCCTCCTAAAAATTGGCCCTCGACTACGATACATACACTACACATACCCAGACATATGACTATGATAAGGATTAGATTTTGAGCCCCTGTGAGGGACAGTTAAGTGACAAGACATTGGGCATGATTCACAAATGCTTCTTCACCTTATAGATGTTACATTTTTAATCTCCCAAAGAGCAAAAATATATAATTAAGGCAAGAAAAGTAATATTGAAATGAAGTTAATCAGGAACAACTTACTCTGAGTGATTATTTTGCTTGTAAATGTGCTGAAAGGTTATTTTTATGAATTAGGTGATAAATAAGTCATTTATGAGAAGTTTTGTGACTAGAGCCTAATATGCTCTGTACAGTGCTGCGGAAGATGTGGGGGGAGGAGGGGGGGGGGGGGGGGAGGAGAGGAGGACGACGACAACAACAAGAACATGGCAAGCCACAGGGCCTCATTAACCTTTGTGCTGAACCACCTTCAGTAGCTTATAAAGCATACGCAGCAGACTGTCCTCTTTTTGCTTCATACTCCTAAGCAGGTAGGTTCTTACGCACTTATATAGCACAAATATGTTGCGTAATATGTTGGCGCTTTATAAATACAACAAATAAATAAATAAATAAATGCTAAATAGCTGTTCACTGCAATGTGTGAGGTATAGGACTACTCGGCAAGTCTTATGTTGTGAACCTTTGCTTAGGTACAGATAATCATAGAGAGATGGGAGAAAAGATGCACAAAATTAGTATACCTAAAATGTGCTGAAAAGTGCCCCCTTAGCTTATACACAAGTTACTGTCCCCACGAGTCCCTCCCTAACTAATTGTAGTGCCCCCACTGTGCACCCCTGTGGCAACAGAGTGTGTGGCCAGAACTCGGAGGACTGACCTGAGGTGCAGCACAGCAGAGAGAGCAACATCGACACTGCCCCATGTGCTGGATGCTATCACAGTTTTAAACAGAGGTTCTGCTTTCTCAGGGGCTCCCCGCCGTGTGTTTACATGATGGCTGTGGTGTAACAGAGCGTAGAGAGCAGCAGCATCACGAGCAGCTTGGCAAGCGGTCAGAGAGGGAAGGGAATCCCCAGAGCTGCACACGATGCGGCTGCTCTCTACAGCTCTGCTACAGCATAGCTACACCGGAAAAAGACCCAGCAGACCCAGAGAAAAGGGCACCACCGTTTGAAACTTTGAGGGCATCCAGAATATGGGGCAGTAATGTTGTTGCTTTCTCTGTTCCACCTCAGGTCAGTCCCCCCTAGTGCTGGCCACACACTGTCGCCGTGGGGGTGCACGGACACAGGACATAGCAGGGGGCCCTTGAAAAAACAACACTTCTGTTTTGTATTACTAGGGGATCCAGCGCACAGGAAGTACGCAGCAATTGAGAACGCCTGTCACAAGGACCTCACCTCACACTGCATGCCTCATTGTGTTGATGGTGCAGAGAGAGCAGGCAAGACACAGCTATCTATAATTCAGATACAATTTTTGCATCCTGAGCCACTTATCTATGGAAGTGTTTCTCTGTACGGCTCCCTGTATTTTTGACCAATTAGTACTGATCTTTTGCAGCGCTTTATTTTTTATTTATTTTTTTGCCATTTCTAATGGGGGGGCCCTTATAATGGGGAACATCTGCCTATTTATATTGTGGAGGGGGCTAAACATGAGTCAATCTCTTTTTTCCTGTTTTTTTTTTAAAGGAGAAGTGGGTACCTCTGTTTATACAGGAGTATATGCACGGTATCTGTACTTTGCAGGAAATGTATAATATAAAATACATGCTACAGGATGCAGTCATATCACATCCTCTACATCTGAAAATGCATCAGCTCAGTGTTGGCAGGATATGCAATTACACAAAAAAAGAAATTGGACTGTGCTAAACATGCTTATGACTTGCCACATGCTGCCTCGCCAAACCAGCAAGTGAAAAGCTGATTTGTCAAACCAGCAGGTGGAGCTTCAAAACAAAATCTCACATTTTCATGGTTGATCTATGAAGCAAATATTAAAGCGATGCTTCAGGATCAAAATGTGGGAACACTGGAGAGTTGAAAGATCGCAGATTCCACCTTATAGAAGAGCCCTTTAAATTAATTTTGAGTTGAAAATGGTAGCCATGTGATCTAGGCTTCCTATTATGCTAGGCATAAATTATAGAATTCCTTATATTTAATATCTACCTAGTGTACCAACTCGCACCAGTACTGTCATCTCGCAGGGATTGGAACTCAATCCCTCGGGCGACAGTTTGAAGCGGACACTGTACAGACGTGTCACTAGCCTTTAAGTCAGTGAAGAGTTCTGCTCCTATGCATGGGGAGGAGGTTTGACATTGAGGTGCACAACAAAGCAGGCAGTAGGAGTACAACGTCCTCAGCCTGCGCTTGGCTGAGGCGATTCAACAGACTGATTGCTTACTGACACACAGAGGGGGATTGGGGACTGCTGTAAACACACTAAATTTCTGGCAGAGGTGGCCACAGTCAACAGATATCTTGACCAATATTGGTCACGCTACTGCATTTGCAAGCGTAGTACAGCCCAATGTTGTACAAAGCTATCCCAACAACGCACATGTACTGTTACCACCTGCATCAAACAGGAAAAGAATAGGCATGGCCAATCAATATTCAATTAGTGTTTTGAGCATAATGTTGATTTTAAATGCCATTGTTGTAATAGTTTTCCTTGGATCCAATGTTCATGACAAATCAAAGGTCTTATCTACCAAAAGCGTTGTGTAGTGCAGGGATAGGGAACCTATGGCCCGGGAGACAGATGTGGCTCTTTTGATGGCTACATCTGGCTCACAGACAAATCAGTAGGGGTTGATTCACTAAGCTACACTGCTCAAGCAGCGCAGGTTTTATATATAAATAATGTATTGAAGAAAAGAGAATGCAATCACAAATAATATATAGTATCCAAAGTAGACTACACTCCTCTTTCCCCCCTTTTCCCCACATTTTAACATTATAAAAAGAAAATCCAACAAAAAAAACTCTCCCTTCCATCCTCCCCTCCTATTGTAACGACAAAATCTTCACCAGACACAAGACACAAATAAGAACTTCCAGCCCCACAATTACAGTATACCTCCTAATCCCAACAACAAATCACAATTCCAAGTTACAATCACAATTCCCCCATCAAGGGACTCCCCCCTTACAGCTCCCTCATAATTCCATACTCTACCGAATCTTAAAACTTGAACCATTTCTCCCATTTATCATTAAAATCCCCCAATTTATCCAGTTGAAGAGCTTTTATAGCTCTCTCTCAGCCAAAAAGGTTCCTGACCCCTGGTTTAGTGTATGTGTCTACCTTTCATCAGCCACATTCTTCTGCCTATAACAGTGGAGCCTCAGTTGTTTGTGGACATTTCATTCCCAGTTTAAACCTGCTTTTATGATGTGCAGTTAAATCAGTGCAACAGGCATGATTAAAGTGTTGCTGGGCCTATTTATAAAATTTGTATAGCAATTTGGAATGATAAATTGTATGGAACTGTGTCACCATTTTAGATTACAGGTTCTTATTAAATTATTGTTGCTTGTGAAAATAAAAAAAAAAAAAAGTCATGACATAATAAAGAACAATCCTAATAATCAGAGTGTATAAAGTTATTTCTAATGCTCGGTTCAAAGTGGACAAAAAAAAGGGAATCCTAATGTAGGTGAAGGGATCCCATATTAATAAATAGTATCTGTTCGGTCCGTTCCGCCAAACAGACCGCAAGTTTGGGTCTGCAGGATGGATCAGTGGACAAATGGATCAGTTTTTGGCTCCCTGCACACTGCAAATCCGTTTTCCGATTCCGATTCCGTTTCCGATTTTCCTTGAATACATTCAACAGAAAAACGGATCAAAAAACGCAGCATGCAGTTAAGATTAAAAATCTGAATCTGAATCGGATGTAAAAACAGATTAAAAAGCGGAATCGGAATCTGAAATGCATGCAGTGTGCAAGAGGCCTTTAACGCGAATCACTTTTTCATCCAACCACACAAAAAGGCAGCTAAAAGGAGCAGAACAAGGTAGCAGGAGGGTCACTGATCACTGATTATATGTGAGCTTCAAGTGGCCAGATGTATGAAGCAGAAAAAAAAAAAAAAAAAAGGAGGTGGCATATTTGCTTTTCAGCACACAGGGTAGACAGGCTAGCAGCGGTTCAGTTTGTGATTAGGGACATGGCGCAGAATGTGGTACTGCCACCAAACTTAGGGCAAGATCCGGCAAGACCTGCCAAGGGAAAAACCAGTAGCTATAGCATTTCACCTTTTTTCTCTCTCTCCCCCCGATAGTCCCTAGACAGGACTTAGGCCTCGTTCACATCAGGGCCGTTTCTGTGCGCTTTCCACAGCGCACTGCCCTGTGCGTTCAGCAAGGTATTCATTTTTCCATGTAACTAAATGTAGCTGGTTCACATCTATGCGCTGCGCTGAGCAGCGTTACAGAAACGTAGTGTTGCAGGCATTTCTGTGCGTTGAGCTGGAAAGCGCACAGCAATGCAAGTGAATGGGTCCGCTTTTTTAGCGCATAGAAGCGCGTACAAGCGCATAGAAGCGCATGCGTTTTTTACCCCTAATTGGAGAAAAAAATACATTTACATACAAAAACAAAGTTTTATTGACAACTGCTGCTGCTACAGTAAGCAAAACGTGCTTTAAAGAAGCGCAGCGCAACGCACAGAAACGCGGACTAAAGCGCGCACAAGCGCATGCGTTTTTTACCATGCGCTTTAACACGTTTTTCAGCGCAGCAGATGTGAACGAGGCCTTACTCCCGCTACCAAACTCTCACAGCCAGGAAGAGACCAGGTAAAATGTTGCAAAGCTGATTTTTAACTTCAATGTCTCGGGTGAAAAGCCCATATAGCAGAAGAGCTGTGGGCAGCCTATCGGAAGAGGTAAACATATGGCTGATCCCATGTCAATTAAAGCCAGGTAAGGTCATTGATAACAGGAGCAACCAGTTAGCTGCTATGCACAAATGGAAATGTACTCATCTACTTTGTACTTAAATAATCCAAAGACAACAAAAGTTGTTTAGGCGATAACTTTATTGACCAACTGTACAAGATTTCTCTGCAAGCTTTCAAAACTAAGTTTCTTCAGGCAGGTTTCAGAACTGGTTCAGCACCAGTTCTGAAACATGCCTGAAAAACAGTTAAGTTTTGTAAGCCTGCAGAGAAATGTTGTACAGTCAATCATTAACGGTACCACCTAAACAAACTTTTGTTTGGTCTTTGGATTCTCTCCATGACTAATATCGGACCTCATGCAATTTTAATTAAAGCGGATCAGAGATTAAAAAAACTAACTATAGCAAGTAACTTGTCTTTTCATCATTACGCAGGCAAGCTGCTCTGCATCTCCTCCTCTCAGACTGTGAAAACTCCACTCCCCTCTCCTCCTCCTTGCCTTTGAAATCTCATGCATGGTTCAACAAAAGCCTCCTCCTCCCCAGGCTGAGCTCCCATGAGCACTTGCAGCATGAGACTCAGAATGCCTAGGCGCTGGAGGAGCTGGGGGCATGGATACATTCATTTACATGCAATTAGGTAATAAATTAAAAGCATATGAGAGGAGAATGCCCAATAAACTATATGTAAGGGGCAGAAAAATGAAGGCAGCAAAGTTTGTCTCGGATCCACTTTAAATAAGTATACCAGTCTTTCCTCAGAATCTTCTCTGGCTATTAGGGGGTGCTGGATATTGTGAGAAAAGTTTGTGCACACGTCTGAAGATCTTAAAACGGCCACAGCAATGCTAGCTGACCAGCAGAAGTTACTTGGGCTACACATGCACAGCCTACTAAGCAAAACCACAACTTACTGCAATTCTATGTTGTACAGGCTGGAAAGACCAGCCTCAATATGTGCCCACTATGGACTAACTGCTATATCACTATCTCAGGACCCTGTCAAGGGCAATCAAGTTTATTTTTCCTCAGCAGTGGATGCCAATCAAACATGCCTGCTTGGACCTACAGCCCTTTGAACAGGCAAACAAGCTGGTGAGCAGTGACCTTCCAAGTGTAGGCCTCACAAAATGTGGTGAAAGTGGAGGGGGAAAACAATAAGAAGTCACACAAAGCAATTGTCAGGCCTAGAAACATCCACCTCCTCCACCCCAGCTAGGACCCTCTCTCCACTATGGCTATTCTAACATCAGCAAGTGTGACAGCAGTGCAGGCAGCCTCCTCAAGGGTGTTTGATTTAACATCCCTGGTGTTTTTTGCTGGATTTCTGTGCAAAAGGTGGTTCTTTAATTTTCATGAAAATGTTGCCTGTAGCTTACCAAAATTTGTCAAGAGAGGGTCTAGTATATGTTTTGAGCATAATAAAGTTTAAAAGCAAAATCGCATCAAAAAATAAATGCAATATGTTACCTTTCTGCCAGGCTACAATGTGCCGCCTACTCAGCTTTTTGGCAGAAAAAGTGCTTTTGCATGCTTTTTTGCATTAAAACTTACGACAGAGTGCATGTTTCCAGAGCATGCAAAAACCTGCATACAAACTCACATTTTTAATGTAAAAAAGGCATGAGAAAAAAAACAGAACCCTGCCTTAGAACTACTGTAAAAGCCTGACTTGTCCATAACCTTTGCAGATATTTTTCACTGGACAAGTCAAGATAGTCAATACTGCCAGGGATGTTAATTTTCCACCCAACAGCTACTATCCCAGATAGTATGTGTAGGTACATCTCATGGGCAACACCTGAAGCTAATGGCAAATGATTTAAGCCCCGGGGGATTTGCAGACAGCATGTGGACAAAGGTACATAACACATCAGACCATAGTCTTTAGAAAATGAAAGATCACAGACCAATTTTACCCCCTTCCATGTAGTATGAGAGCCATACTCTACACACAGTCTATTCTATTGAGCTGAACTCCCCATCAGATAAACATCTTTGCAAGAACCTGCACAGCAAGATGCTGTACACATGCAACAGATCAGTATCTGCCAAAGATCAGTATCTGCCAAAGATCAGTATCTGCCAAAGATCAGTATCTGCCAAAGATCAGTATCTGCCAAAGATCAGTATCTGCCAAAGATCAGTATCTGCCAAAGATCAGTATCTGCCAAAGATCAGTATCTGCCAAAGATCAGTATCTGCCAAAGATCAGTATCTGCCAAAGATCAGTATCTGCCAAAGATCCGTTCCTGCCAAAGATCAGTATCTGCCAAAGATCAGTATCTGCCAAAGATCCGTTCCTGCCAAAGATCCGTTCCTGCCAAAGATCCGTTCCTGCCAAAGATCCGTTCCTGCCAAAGATCCGTTCCTGCCAAAGATCCGTTCCTGCCAAAGATCCGTTCCTGCCAAAGATCCGTTCCTGCCAAAGATGCGTTCCTGCCAAAGATCCGTTCCTGCAAAAGATCCGTTCCTGCAAAATGCATTCATAGTCTATGATATCTACAGATCATCATACACACCTTGTTTAACAGACATTCATCTGCAGATCAGACAATCATCTGCAGATCTGAAGATATCGCTAGCTACATGATTCCCCCCCCCCCCCCCCTCCCTGCGGCGTCCCTCCCACCCCTCCGACGATCGCTGCCGGCGCATTTACCCACAAGGAAATCCCGTTCTGAATGGGATTTCCTTTAGGGCTTCCCCCAACGCCATGGCGACGATCGCGGTGACGTCATCGACGTCGGGACGTCACAGGGAGTTCCGATACACCCCTCAGCGCTGCCTGGCACTGACTGGCCATGCTGCGCAGGGGTCCCGGGCGGGGGGCCTGTTACGCGTCAGGTAGCGGCGGTGATCGCGTACAACACGCAGCTAGCAAAGTGCTAGCTGCATGTTTTGAAAAAAAAATTGTGAAAATCGGCCCAGCGGGGCATGAGCGGTGCCCTCCGGCGGCTATGGACGAGCTGAGCTCGTCCATACCGCCAAGGAGGTTAAACAAGGTGTGTATGAGGATTTGCAGATCTCAGACTATGAATGCAATTTGCAGGAACGGATCTTTGACAGGAACAGATCTTTTGCAGATACTGATCTTTTGTGTCTGTACAGCATCTGTGTGTGCAGCATCTTGCAAAGATTTTTTCTGATGGGGTGTTCAGCTCCATAGAATAGACTGTGTAGAAATGCTCTCATTCTACATGAAGGGTGGTAAGATAGATCTGTGATCTTTCAGTTTCCAAAGACTATAGTCTGATGTGTGTATGCCCCTTAAGGGTCCCTGGGAGTAAAGTTGGTAAGTTGGAGTACCGTATATACTAGAGTATAAGCCGACCGAGTATAAGCCGACCCCCCAACTCTTCCCTAAAGTTAGGAAATAGGATTGACCCACCTATAAGCCTAGGATAAGAAATGCTCCAGCTACTGACCCAACTGTGTGCCCCCTCCCAACCACCATAGGCACAACAGAGCAGAGGGGGCACAGTGGTGACAGCTGTGTGGGATTTGTGCCATGCTGCCACCCTCCATGTCAGAGTGCATACTAACTGGCCCCCGTCTGAGTGCCCCCCCACAATAGGCACAATGGAGCCGTGGGGGAACAGTGGTAACAGCTGTGTGGGCTTTGTGCCTGGCTGCCCCCTCCGTGGCAGAGTGCATGCTAATTGGCCCCCCTCTGAGTGCCCTTCCCCCTTACCATAGGCACAACAGAGCAGTGGGGGCACAGCGGTGATAGCTGTGTGAGCTTGTGCTATGCTGCCCCCCTCCATGGCAGAGTGCATGCTAACTGATTGAGTGCCCCCCCACCACCATTGTGACAACTGAGCAGTGGGGGCACAGTGGTGACAGCTGTGTGGTCTGTGCTGTCTACTCTTCCTGATCGAGCGCATACCAATTTGCATAGTGAGGTGAGGCCTATCGCGCTGCGCTCACCTCCTGTCTGGGCCTCTTTCCGCTTCTCCAAGAGTTTCCCTGCCCCTGCTCTTCAGTCCCCTTATGCCGCTCATTCTCCCTAACAGCAGCATGGAACTCCAGTCTCATCGGTACACAGTGCGCAGCCAGGAATGCTCATAGTCTCATTGCTTTGAAGCCATCTAGTGGCGCCTCTCACAACAAGCAGCACTGCAGGAGTCATAGCAATGAGACTATGAGCGTTCCTGGCTGCGCACTGTTTTCCGACGAGCCCCGAGCGAGAACGAGCGGCATAAGGGAACGAAAGAGCTGGCGCAGAGAAACTACTGGAGAAGCGGAAAGAGGACCGGACAGGAGGTGAGAGTAGCACAATAGGCCTCACCTCACTATGCAAATTAGTGTGCGCTCGGTCAGGAAGAAGGGACAGCACAGACCACACAGCTGTCCCCGCACTGCTCCGCTGTGCCTATGGCAGGGGAGAGGTGGCGGTGACAGGGGGCACAGTGACTTGTCTGTCTAGTATAAGCTTAGACTGCCATTTTTGGGCCACTTTTTTGGGCCCAAAATATTGTCTTATACTCGAGTATATACGGTATTTTGAAAATAAAGTGCTGCCAGGAACAATAACCTTCAGTACAGGTGTTCTAGATCTAATTGTGTCACATCTGGCCTTTAAAATGCCTTTTTTCACATAAGTCTGCCGATAATATTACTGCATTTTAGGATGATGATCAGATGCTTTTCCTTAGGTCCCACTTGTAGTGTGGCTGTAAAAAGTTAAGACATACTGTTTCTAAGTACCCCTTTGTGCCATGAAGCTAGGCCCAACATACTGGATGAGGAGTCTGCCTCCCTTTAGATTCCAATGGATTTGATTTTTGCCAAGTAGTAAACTTGTGCATCAAACATCCTACAACCTCAGATCAACAGGATCTAATATCCTGATCACCTGCAGAGTCCACCTGAAAACCTTTGCAGCCAGAGCCTTCTGTCATGCTGCTCCTACCCTGGAACTTCATGCCACACCTAATCAAAATTTCCAGCTCTGGAGGCGTTTAAATCAAAATTGAAAAGCCACCTATTTATGATCACATCACTTATTCCCCTGTAATACAAATGCAAACTACAACTATATATTGATCTCAGACAAGAGAATGCACTTTCAGTTCCATGGGAGAAAAGCACAAATGAATGTTTGGGGGTTGAAACAAAGAGGGGAACAAAAAACTCACTATACATCACATTGAAAGAAGACATTCTCATAAATGTAATATGTTCCCCCTTTATAACACATTTTCAAATTCACTGTTCTAGAAATCTGATGTTTCACCAGTATGGACATAACTGGTAACTGGTTAAAAAAAACAATATGGACATAACTGGTAACTGGTTAAAAAAAACAAAAACCTTGCATACTTAACTGTAGTAGTCTATATCGAAATAATATAATTATTTCTAAGCCTCTCAGTTACAGCCACATACTTGGCTTGTTTGTCACATAAAAATCTATTTAAAGTTCAATGCATTCAAATTCCACTCTGGTATTCATATTACTTGACAGAGATTTCTTCTGTTTTGTAACATGCAAAACAAATGAAATTATCTCCCCATGTAACAGTGCCTTCATCATGTGCTGCAATGCCTCGTGCCTCTGTAAGCAGTAAAACACAGGCTTTTAAGGGATGACTCCATTATCAAACCGTACCATATCTGCAGTCTCAGTCAGCAGATGATTCTCATAATCTGTTCCTTCAAAGAAAATTGTCCATGTTCCAGGTGATCGGGTGTGAGGGATAAGTCTGCAGAAGCCTAAGGGGGAGACAACACAAATAAGTAAAAATACATGAAAAACATCCATGCACCATGTAAGAGGCAAGCACTACATTAACCTCAGCAATGGTAAATTTACACAGTATATCTAGCTGCAAACAGGTTCAAAAGTTTATGATTATTTATTCCTGTGATACAATGAGGGCAGCCATGTTCTGTTTGTCACATTGTCACATGCTGAAGGCTGGAGATGCTATCAACTTGCCTGTGTGTAAATTCAGTCCCCTCTCCCTCTGAAATCAATGGCTAGTAACCTCCCTCCTCCTCCTGCCCAGACTGAGCTCCCATAAGCCCTTGCTACAGTGCCAAGGCACAAAAGGAGCTGCGGGCGAGGCTTGTTTAGTTTATAGGAAATTAGAGTATTAAAACAAAACAAAAAAAGTATTTGGCTTGAGGAATGCCCTATAAACTATACATAAGGAACATAATTATGCAATGAGTAAAAGTTTATCTCGGATCCACTTTAAAGTGGATCCGAGATGAACTTTTATTCATTACATGTGTTCCTTCCATATAGTTTATAGGGCATTCCTCAAGCCAAATACTTTTTTATTGTTTAGTACTGTAATTCCCTATAAACTAAACAAGCCTTGCCCACAGCATCTCCAAAATGCCAAGGCACTAAGACCCATGTAGCAAGGGCTTATGGGAGCTCAGTCTGGGCAGGAGGAGAAGGAGGTTACTAGCCAGAGATTTCAGAGGCAGAGGGGAGGTGGAGTGAATTTTTCACATGCTGAGGGGTGGAGATGCAGTTGCAGATTACTTGTGTAATGACAAACAGAACATGATCGCTCTCATTGTATCACAGGATAAAATCATCATAAATTGTTGAAGCTGTATGCAGCCAGATTTGCTGTGTTAACTAATCTAAATTTTAGATAAGATATATAGACGTTACTTGTTATAGTTAGTTTTTCATCTCTAATCCACTTTAAGAAGTTGCTCTGTAGCAAAGGAAAAAAAAAGGGGTATGCAGCCCTCCAAGGTTGGGCAACAAACAATGGAATGGTAAGTGAACAGAGGTGCCAACAAGAAAACGTCAGATTGAGCCGCAGAATCATATAGAAGTCTCTATATGTTACATTTACTTTTATATGGTTCTGATCCAGTTCTGTATAATACCTGAAGAAACGTGACGTTTTGATAGCTTGCAATTAACAATGTACAGTTAGTCATTAAAGGTATTACGGACACACTCCGGCAATTCAATGATCTGAAAGCCCTATACTCCTTACCTAACCACATGTTCTTCAGATATCTGCAATTAAGGCATTCCTTCATGGCACAGTTTAGAACAGTTGATCTGAGAGTGCAATCCCACCCCTTGGAAAATCTTCTATCCCACTTTGGGATGACAGGGCTTATTTCACAAATTTATCCTATTTTCATGGAGAAGACTGTAGGGTTGGCGACTAGGCTTTTTGAGGTTTGGCGCAGAGATATACCTGGCCTTTTCTGGAGAGTGGACTGAAACTACTGCCCATTTTATATCTACCCCTATTGCCGCCAAACACAAGTTAATCTCCCTTAAATTCCTTTACCGGGCATACCTAACGCCACACCGCTTATCTAAAATGGGAGAGGGAATGGAGGGGACATGCTGGCGTTGCCATGCAAATAATGCTGACCTATTTCATATATTCTGGTCGTGCACTCATATCCAATCTTTTTGGGATGACCTGCATGATCTATTATCTCTCTTTCAAGCAAAAATCCCTTACACAACTACAGCACTGTTAGGTGCGTTTTGGAAAACTTCTCTATCCGAAAAAAAAAAAAAAAGCTTTTCTAGCTCGCATGCTTCTTTTGTATGCTAAACAAGCTATTGTTCTCAATTGGAAGAAAGCGGCTCCCCAGGGATCTCAGATTTTAAAACTGGAGTTAATGCCGATTTGCCTATCTACAAGTCTATTTATGAAAATAGAGGTTCACCTAAGAAGTTCTACAAGTTGTGGAAATGCTGGCTCTAACTTCGTAATATTGATATATAACTCCTTTTTGTACTGTAAGCTTAATTGCCTTTTGATCTGAACCATTATGGCCTCGATTCATAAAACTGCCTGCGAGCGGGGAAAGTCGAGTGGGGAAACACCGCTGTCGGTATTTCCGCCTTCAGGGTGGTAATTCATAAAAATGTAGCTACTTGTGATATACGTGCGGAGATACTCCGCTGTAGGCAGGCGTTAGGCTGTCGGGAGACGTGCGGAAACAGGGGAAGCAGGCGGAATCCCTCCGTGCGGTGTTCTCTCTGCAGCTGCTTGGGAGGTCTGTCCCATTCACTGCAACGGATTCCGCACGCTTCTCGCCACATCAGAGGTAGCGGTAATACCCGTCCGCATACCGCTACCTCTAATCTTTATGAATTGACATTTGTTACTGTTGCTGTGATAATCACCGCGCAAGGCGGTGATTGATCACTCTGCTCGCAAATGTCGGCTTTTCATGCGGAAAAAGCCTTTATGAATGCATATTTTGGTGTGTGGTCGGTAAAGTGAGCGTTTTTTTGCATTTCCGAATGCGGGAATGCTTTATGAATCGAGGCCTATGTGTGTGTGTGTGGGGGGGGGGCTCGGGCTCCTTTGGGGATGTTGGGGTGGATTGTAATGTTTTATTTGTACATTGCAAAAAAACAATAAAACGTTTAAAAAAAATTATTATGGGAATACATTTTTGTGCTCCTTGACTAACACCAGACCACACGTCACTTATATTAAAGAATGACACATTTTACTTCCATTCACAGGAAAGTCCCTTTTTCTTGCTTGCACCACTGTTCACCTACCTTTCCAAAAAAATTATCCTTTGCCCAACCTGTGGAATTGTAACCATGAATTATTTAACAATATACGTGGGGTTGGGGAAGGATTGATGGACGGAACAAAGTGTTCATAGCAGTATTTTCCTGCTCATGAATTATCCACCACCATAGTAATATAGTGCCTCTCATTAACCTTTACATATGCAAGTCATCTCTTCCTGAAATAACTTATTTATCCATGTATGTATTGCATCAGCATTAAAGGACAACTGAAGTGAGGAGAATATGAAGGTTGCCATATTTATTTTCTTTTAAACAATACCAGTTGCCTGGCAGCCCTTCTGATCTACTTGGCTGCACTAGTGACTAAATAACACCTGAAACAAGCATGCAACTAATTTTGTCAGATCTGACAATAATGCCAGAAACACCTCATCTGTTACATGCTTGTTCAGGGGCTATGGCTGAAAGTATTAGAGGTAAAGGATCAGCAGGACAGCCAGGCAACTGGTATTGCTTAAAAGGAAACAGATATGGCAGCTCCATATAACTCATTACAGTTGTCCTTTAAATGCGGGCATTTTTCCTTGTGGTTGGTTGCTAGGATATTAACACTAGTTCAAAATTTGACTTTATCAAAAGACTACTAAGCACTGCGACAAAATAAAGCTACATAGAGACTTTAAAGGTCAGCTGCGCTATTATTTATGACTGCTTCATGCGACAGTTTGCACACCGCTGAGCAGCACATTCTGTTCTATTTAAGGAGGTAGAGAATGAGCTGGTGGCATCCTGCAGCAACTTGCAGGAGCTATAATAGGGGTTGACAAAGTACTATTCAACACATAAATAGCCAAAAACAAAAAAGTGGCAGCCACCAGCAGACAAGAGCACTTCTGCTAAAGTGCCACCCGAATCAATCAAAAACTATCAATTTAGGTGACAAATCTAGCACGTGTGTAGGTTACAGAATCTAAGCTAAAGGCTGAAGCAAATACAAAGTCAAAAACAGAGAAATGTTGAAGAAAGAAAAAAAAAAAAACATTCTACAGAAGCTACAACAGGCTAATCTAATGCTAGGTACACTTTTCTGTTAGATTTTCTCTTATGCTAGGTACACACCATACAATTTTCTGTTAGATTCTTCTGTTAGATTTACCTACAACATGGAAAAAAGCTATCTGGCAGGTAAATCTAAAAGAAAATCTAACAGAAAATTGTATGGTGTGTACCTAGCATTAGATTTACCTGCCAGATAGATTTACCTGCAACATGGAAAAAAGCTAACAGAAGAATCTAACAGAAAATTGTATGGTGTGTAATAAGATGAGGGAACAGAAATAAAATATGCCACTATGGCTCCCTCTGCTGTGTAAAAGGAAAATAGCAACCAAGAAACTATATTACATTCACAAACCAGTGATCACCCACAAAATCTCTCAATCTCAGCTATTTACTGAATTAACATTTCTAGTGGTACAGAACTTCTTATTCACAACACTTTCAGATGATGAACAACTAAAATAAGGCTCAAGAAAAGATCTAGAGGCACAGTCCAGACTGGCTTCATAGGGTCATGCAGATGCAGTTTCTGCTGGAAACCCTCAAGGAATTACTCATTTAGATCAAATGTCTTTACAAAAAAGGTTTAGAAAAGCAACTTTTGTACAAATGGAAAAAAATTTGATCTAAATGGATAATTCAAAGAATTACCTACAGGCGAATATGGATTTCTCTCTTTACTGAATCACAAACCTCTTTGGCACAGAGGGTCCAAGAATTCCTGTAAACCATTGGGAATGTTTCGAACCACGTCACATGAGTAGCCATCTTCAGGCAAAAGAAAAGGCAACTGTAGGTCAGGATCCTCTTCCAACTGAACCTCTCGTCCATCACTGCGAGCCAACTCATCAGCAGTGTTCTCTGCTACGGACACCACGTTCTCAATCAGTTCCTGTAAAAAAGGAGACACGATGAATAAATGATTAGAGACGGAAAAGACAAGTGGACTGGAAAAGAGAACGCTTTATATTTAGAACAAGTACCGTTGGAATATAAGGTTCATCTGGAGCACAGTGGTAATTTGTCAGCAGAGCATGTAACTGTAAGGAGTTCAGCTTAAAGCAGGTATTGTTAATGTTAGGGATATCTTGAGGAGAGTACTTGTCCATGGTAAGTAAAGTTGTTGCCTGCAGTGTATAAAATGATATAAAATCTAATGAGAAAACTGTAAACACGTCATAGTAGATGGCACATTTACATTGGAACACTAGGATACATTTCCATTGAAACCATAACGTTCTAAGGTTTGCACAGATCTCACCTAAATGACCCTTAGCTTTGCTCACTACCTAAAAAAATGAAAATATTGTTTGGCTATTGCCCTTTATAAAACATTTTCTAAGTCTCACGGCCCTAATTCAATTCATTTCTCCTAGGAGATAGTTTTTCATCTTTTTGAAATAACTTTTCAGCACTCATCAATTGAATAAGTACCATAGGTAGGTAAACAAAAAGTACTGCCAAATTATTCTGAGTATTTGCTTTCCTCCCACTGCCTTCAAAGGCATTTTACTGAGAAAGTATGAAAATATCACCTTGAGAAAACGTAGGAGAAAATGTGAATTGAATAAGGTCTCAGGACTTTTTCCTGTGTCATACATAGGCATGAATTCATATAACACTAAAAGTGGAATTACCAATTAAATAAAAAAAATACTGTCAGTACTGGTACAACAAATTAAAGAGAACCCGAGGTGTGTTTAAAGAATGTTATCTGCATACAGAGGCTGATCTGCCTATACAGCCCAGCCTCTGTTGCTATCCCAAACCCCACTAAGGTCCCCCTGCACTCTGCAATCCCTCATAAATCACAGCCGTGCTATGAGGCTGTGTTTACATCTGTAGTGTCAGTCTCAGCTGCTCCCCCCCTCCTGCATAGCTCCGGTCCCTGCCCCCATCCCTTCCCTCCAATCAGCAGGGAGGGAAGGGATGCAGGCGGGGACTGGAGTTCTGCAGGAGACGGAGAGAGCAGCAGACTGACACTATAGAGATAACCACAGCCAGCTCTGACAAGCTGTTTTTCAGCAGCATGGCTGTGATTTATGAGGGATTGCAGAGTGCAGGGGGACCTTAGGGGGGGTTTGGCATAGCAACAGAGGCTGGGCTGTATAGGCAGATCCAGCCGCTGTATGCAGATAATATTCTTCAAACCCACCTCGGGTTCTCTTTAAGAAGACTAAGATAGTGAAAGTGGAATGTAGCCACAACTCTAAAGCATTCCGGTTATGGGGTTATCAGATGTGTTCTAACCCTCAGTTTATAAGGAAGGAAAAGGATCTCATCAATGTATAATAAAGAGAACACTGAAGTTTACCTGAACTATTCTGCTCAAGTGGCAGTCAGCAGCAAGCTCCAGGCCCTGCTTCTCTGCCCAAGCCTCTATATGAGCTAATTGCTGACGTATGATGGCTCCCCAGTAGTGAGAACATAAGCCGGAATCTGGGTCAGTGACAAGTCTGTTGAACAGCCACATATTAATGAAGTGGAAGAGCTGGGAGAAAAGCTGGATAGTGAGAGCTGCATTCACTCTACAGCGCCTCAGAAGAGACATGGCTCCAGTTAAGGTGTGTAGAACATCATCTGCAAAATGTTTCAAAAGAAAAAAAAAAAAATACATCGGTAAGACAGCCACACTAGGTAACTTACTTTTTAAGTAAGACTGCAAGAAACTTAGCGTTCAATTTGAAGCATACATATAAATAGGATCAATCAGCAAAGCCACAATAGCCCAAGTTAGATTTTGACTAATTATTAGCAGAACCCTTTTCACACAGCATTTTGAGTCTAAATAATAAGTGTTTACCGTATATACTCGCCTATAAGTCGAGAAATTTAGGACTGACTCAAAGTATAAAAGTGGGGGGGGGGGGGGGGGGGTCGCCTTATACTTGAGTAGTCCTAAATTTCACAACTTATAGCAGAGAATTGTAGGGGAGCCTCTTTCTCTCCCCTTACTCAGTCCTAACGCTGGCAGCTTTCCAGAAAGCCCCCCCTCCCTCCCATCACCACGTAAAAGATGGTCTTCTCCCCCTCTCTCCCCCCTCTGCCGCAGTAATCTAATGGTCAGCGCTGAAGTGGAAACTCACTGATTACACAGCGCAACATCCTCCCTTGTCCCTCTGCTCACGCTGGTCTGTTTACAATGCCACAGCTATGGCTCCGATGACACATGAAATCACATGACATCGGAACCGTAGCTGTGGTATTGTAAACTAACAGACCAGAACGAGCAGACAACAGAGGATGTCGCGCTGTGTAGTCAGTGAGTTACGTTTCCACTTCAGCGCTGATGCTGCATTGATGACACAGAGGGCTGAGCGAGAGGGAGAAGAAGCCATCCTTTGCGTGGTGATGGGAGGGAGGGGGGCTTTGTGGAGAGCTGCTGGGGATGGAGTGAGTGAGACGGGGGCCCTTTCCTTGGTGGTGGGAGGGAGGGGGGAATTTCAGCAAGCTGTGTGCTGTAGCACTTTGGGGAAGGGGAGACAGATGCTGGCTGCTGCAGCTCCTGTAAAACAGGGGACACACAGCTAGGGGACATAGGGGCCACACAGCCAGGGGGAAATGGGCCACATAGCTACAGGGGCCACACAGCCAAGGGGACACTGGGGCCACAAAGCTAGAGGGGCCACACAGCCTGGCGGACACAGGGGCCACACAGAGGGGTCACAGTGACATCCTGGTGCCAAAGTGCAGTCTTTAACTTTCCTGGGTAGACTTGTACTTGAGTAGATAAAAAAAATCCAGCTTAAGAGGGTCAAATATTGGGGTCGACTTATACACGAGGTCGACTTGTATCCGAGTATATACGGTAAGTGTTCTACTGCTCATTTATCAAAGATACATACCTGCACATAGGTCATACAAGTGAATTACAATGAAAGGACAAAGCTTTTCATACATTCTCCACCGACACCTCAGCTTTTTCAAGAAACTTACAGCCCGCTTTGTTAGTGTTGCATAAGCCACTTAGCACAGATGTTAGTACTTCCGCTTTGCAGCGCCAGGGTCCCAGAACACTCAACATGGAGTTTAAATTATTTCCCATGTTTGCATGTGTTTTCTCCAAGCCACACCCCACCCCAGTGCCGTTTATCCCAAAATTGGCCTTCAGCTATGCTAAAGACAACAAACTATGATTATGATAGAGATTAGATTATTACAACATTGAAAATTAGGTAAATTGGTCAATGTACTCAACAAAGACAAACTAAGATATTTGTGTCATTTTCAGGCATACAACACTTGTACATCACTGCTAGTAATGAGAACTTTAAAATTCAGAAATGTAACTGCCTATTTTGTTACTGGAGATATACAACATAAGCTTACATAAAACCAAACATTTGAAGCCCAAGTTTAGCCAAATTTTAGAAAATATATATAACAAAAGGTTGAGTTAAAAATGCTTGCACTTTTTGCAACCTAAAGGAAAACACCTGCTGCACCCATTCATAAAGCCTCAAAACTCCGGCTACCTGCTATGAATCAAGCAGCAAGGTTTAGCTTCAGACAAATGAGGAATCAGCCATCTCCCTATACACGCATGTGATTAAAGGGCACCTAACTCTAGAGGGATAATAAAAGCTGCCATATTTATTTCAATTTAAACAATGCATACTGCCTGGCTGTCCTGCTGATCATCTGCCTTTAATACTTTTAGCCATAGACTATTGCCGCCAAAGAGATCTAGGCAACTAGGCAACTGGTATTGCTTAAAAGAAGATAAAATATGGAAGCCTCACTTAAGGTGCCCTTTAAACGGGGGAGTAATTTAGACTGAATGGCTGTGGGTGGTAAGCTGGGAGGCCACTGAGGAGGTCAGGTGGAGCAGCTATTTTCAGTTTTATTTTTCAAAAACTACAGCATATTCTACAAAATTCTATGTAAAGATTAATGAAACTGAATAACGTCCTATTAAATGAAAATACAACTGTGACTGAACTAGGGGTTTTAAAATCCTTCATATTGTACAACAGTTTATTTTCACATACAGCTTGCTGACCTATTTTTGGCCTTTGTGAGTTGTTATCTTCTGGATCATCTAAGAATGCAGGCATAAAGTTGCTCAGTTCAGATTGAAGGCAGTGCACCAAATACCTAGTAATTACAATAAACAAAACAATAAAACAGCATGATTGTTATAGAAAACTAGGAGGAAGATGGTGATCTGCTGATCTTGTAGCATCTTCTAAGGACTTATTTATATACAGCAGACATTATTTGCAAGTTTATGTTTTGTCCCATGTGGCTGCATACTTAAGTACTTAGCATGAGGAAACTCTAGGTGTTTTAAAAAGATACAAAAATAAGATACCAGAGGTAACTCCATCCCATGTTTATAGACAAACAGTGGTGTACATTTTGCATCAAAGAACTTGTAGGTGAAGAAAGAATGATGCAGATCACATGTAAGTAGCAACAACGTACCTGTTACATTTGAGGATTTTTTTTTAATACTGAATTTGATAGTAGATTAAAATACAGAAACAGGAGTAAAAACAAGAATTATTTGAACTTAAAGGGGAACTTCAGCCTAAACAAACATACTGTCATTAAGTTACATTAGTTATGTTAATTAGAATAGATAGGTAATATAATTTTTTACCCACCCTGTTATAAAAGAACAGGCAAATGTTTGTGATTCATGGGGGCTGCCATCTTTGTCATGGGGGCAGCCATCTTTTTGGTTGAAAGGAGGTGACAAGGAGCAGGAGACAGTTCCAACTGTCCTGTGTCCTGATAACCCCTCCCAGCTGCACACGCTAGGCTTCAAATGTCAAATTCAAAATGTAAAAAAAAAAAATTGCACCAAAACAGCAGAACGAGAGCAACAACATCAGAAATCCCATCATGCTTTGCACAGCATCAGGGGAAAAAAGCCCGGGCAGTTTTCTTCTGTGCAGCTAAAAATGAGGCTTGGATAAGAGAAACAAAGTTATGATGCTGTGAAACGGTTAAACACCAGGCCTTTTCAGTGCTGCTGAGTCGATTTTTAGTCCGGAGCTTCACTTTAAGGTTCAGTTTGTGCTAGCACTGGGTACATAAGATCATTTCCCTTCGCACAATTTAATGGCACAATGTGCATAATGTGTCAAATCTGAATATTTCAGGGGCATTTTCTAGAACAGTGTTTAAAATCTTTAAAAAAAAACAAAAAAAACTTTAGATGTTTGTTTAAATGAAACTTGTAAACTCAAATGGGTGATGCAATTTAGTTGGCATATTTGCCAACCATGCCAGAGACATCTTGAAAGACAGACCAAATTAGAGCACTTAACTCTATATAGAGGCAATCTCCTCCAATGAATAGATCCCTGGGTTCCTTATTCTCAAGGTGCCCACTCTGGACACAATTGTAATAATCTTTCCCAATCAATGTAGTATACTTTTTATAGATACTTTAGGTAGTTCCTCATATTAGATATTAGTGGTAAAATTGCACTGTCAAGATTAGGGCTGTGGAGTCTAGGTCGAGGAGTCGTAACAATTTTTGGGTACCCGGAGCCGGGAAAAAATGCTCCAAATCCTAATAAATTTAGAATGTAATTAAAAGAGAAAATATGCTAAAATGTTCTATTTCTCAGATAATAATCACAAGAAATAACTTACATATACAGTTATAGCAGTGCTTAGTCCACAAAAAAGGAAATAAACCAATCAAAAAAAGTTATTTGTGCTGCTGCAATAAAGCAGTCCCCGTATTTTTAAAGTCAGATGATTGTGACTGTATAGCCGATGTGTACATCTTTTATATAGAATCTATAAGATCTGCTATAGTAATGAAATGCACATTCTGCATTGATGCAGGTTTATGCACATTTTGAATGTAAATATATTCAATCCCTTTTTTATGAAATCAATTACCGGTAATTTGAGAGGTTAGATTTAGGGGTTGGTGACTACACATAAAGTTACTTAGTAGTACTTTACTCTACATGTGTACTTCCCGCAGAGCTGTTATAAATCCACTGAGAATGTTGTGCACATTGAACACAGAGTCTTTGTCCATCACTCGTAAACCTGGTTTAGATGTGTAATAGATGAAGACTCCCCTCATTCTCCTGCAGAGTACCTGGACATCACTCTTAGATGGACCCACAGTTACATTGCCTAGGGTCTAATCAATGTTCTTTGTTTCTGCACCCTCTACAAGTACTCTTACCAAGCACTCTTTTTGATTTCTATTTATCAGCTACTCTACAGCTATAACCCAAGTTTAGCTAAAATGCATGGTGTACAAAAAATAAAGCAGAGGTACACTAATGCTTTAAAGAGACTCTGAAGCGAGTCTAAATCCACCTTTTTAAAGCGGAAATGTACATTGAAAATAAACCCATTGTTTCCCCAAGCCCCCAGCAGCCGTCCTGTCCTGCGCCGCTTCTTGACAAGCCTCCGTTCTCCCGCCGCCAGCTACTTTCGGTTTCGCTGCGCCTGCGCGGCTCTGGCCATGCGTATCCTTTCTTCGCGTTCCCAGCTATTGCAGAGGGGAACGTGAAGAAAGGATACGCTTGGCAGGGCTGCGCTGGCCTCGACTTACATGTCTCGGTACGAGATGGAGTGGCGGCGGGAGAGCGGAGGCTCGGGCAGGACCGGCACGGGACAGGACAGCTGCTGGGGGCTTGGGGAAGCCCCAGGTAAGTGAAACAATATGTTTATTTTCACTCTACAGTTCCGCTTTAACTTTTATAAATGTTAAGCACTATAGCTAGTGCTAAAACGCTGCATCCACGTGGCAAAACAAGGTGTTTATACACTGGTATATACCACTGTCTGCATTATTTTGTACCCCATGTTTGTTCCTTACTTTGTACAGAGCCATGGAATAGGTTTGCGCTTTATAAATATTAATAATAGGCCCTTTTTTTGCAAGGTGGCAGAGATACATCCTGGAACCTGGCTGATATGGGGCTTCACAGAATCTTATTACACAAACTAAACAAACTGCTGGGGCATTTACATAGACAATGACAGGATGGAATGGCCGAGGGGGTAAAGTGTCAGCTTCCTGGCCAGGAGCTTTTTGTTCCCAAAAGCAGGGCACCATCTTAAGCTTTAGAATTCCTAAGCTTTGGTAGTGAAATGCCCTTTATGTTACATAACCAACAAGATTGTCATATTCAAATTAGATGAGTCGGAGAAATGCGAAACAGAGGAATTATTTTTGTATCGACTCCACCACAGCCCTGGTCAAAATAGTAGTATTAGTGGGCATCTTTAGGGCCCGTTTCCACTTGTGCGGTATCGGCGGAAAGTCACCGCGGACGAAATCGCATGCGGGTGCGATTTTGCATGCGTTTTTTCCACGAATTCGCATGCGATTTCGCATAGGGTAGTATGTATGCGATTTTAACCATGTCACTGCCTGTGTAAATTAACATTGCTTTCTATGCGAAATAGCATGCAAAATCGCGGGAAAAACGCATGCCAAAACCGCAAGCGATTTCCCTATTAAATACATTGTGTGCGATTTGCATAACGGTGTGCGGGGAGCAAATTCTGACGGCTCTGCCGTGCAGATTTTCCCCACACACAAACACGCTCTGCAATACGGACAAGTGGAAACAGGCCCATCCACTTGTATTGGCTATGCGAATCCGCATTCGCGATAGTGGAAACGGGCCCTTAGAACTACTACCTCCAGTATCCTCTGTTCTTAAAATGATCCAGATCTTTCAGCCCTTGGATGGTGGCATATTCTATATCTATATTCAGTCTCTAGTGGCAACAAGAGCTGTATCAATTTTAGGGAAAGGAATATACTGTAAGCACACAAAGGAAATCTTAATCTTTACAGAAATACACAAGCCTACATTACTTCCAGTGAAATGCACATGAAATATATGTCGATTGCAACTTGTCCTTCTAAAAGTTGAACACGGATCTTTTGTACTTCCTAAGACTATTTGTTCATTCGTTGCTGCTATTGGCACATGGTTAAGTGCTCAGTTCACCATTTCAAAACCTAGTGGTGGATGTAGCTCAAAGGTTTTCCTAAAGGTGGCATTACACAATTGAATTTTTAATTTTCATATTTTTTTTTTTAACCCAGAGAAATCTGATTGATTTTTCTGCTTCTAAACTGAATAACCATGCACGCGAGGAATGTGATGAAGGCTAAAACATAACTTTTAATTTAGTATATTAAAAAGTACTAGAGAGGCCACTAACAAGTAGTGCTGCTAACATACAGAAATGTAAATAGTGAAGCAGTATGGAGAAAAGAGCAGTTTAGCCTAATCCCAATTGACAATATAATGGATTAGTCCAACCTCTCACTCTGCATAGTAAATACAAAACACCCACCTATATACAACCCTACATGTTTTGAACCCTCAAAAAATAGGGTTTTTCGTCAGGGGAATACGTCCCAAAGGTGCCTGGTGCTAAGGTGCAAAGCTATCTACAAAACAGTACATTCACATATAACATTTCAGTAAGCCTGTCGGCTAAAGTAGCAGCAAAAAGCCTTTTGAATTGTGTAAGGCCACCTTTAGGCATGCCAACTTTATACTGATTGTAGTAGCCACATTCCTAATGCTGGGTACACACGTTGCGATTTCCCGCTCGATCCGCGGGATTGATTGGATCGATTCGATTATTTCCAACATGTTTGATCAGGTTTCGATCGATACAGCCGTCGATTTTGCATACTTAATATGCAAAATCGACGGCTGTATCGATCGAAACCCGATCGAACATGTCGGAAATAATCGAATCGATACAATCAATCTCGCGGATCGAGCTGGAAATCGCAACGTGTGTACCCAGCATAAGGCATGTTGCTTACATACATTTGGATAGTTTCAAAAAATAAAGAAAAAAAGACAGACTGGAACTGCGGTCATGGGACAAGCATAGAGGTGGCAGTTAGATCAGGAGGGGTCAGGGTATTTACCTTCTGTGTGCTCAGGATGCTGAAGTGAACATCAAATGTATATATATAGCAAAAAGATTGAACCATCCGGCACTACATGTAAAGGTTAAGCATATTTGTCATTGTATCCATTCATCTGATCATACAGACAGGTCCATCAATTCTATACATGCAATGACATACCCTTACTGTTCCTAGCTCTGGGGTAGTGTGGAAGCAGCGGTCCGCCTGACAGCTGTTTCGCTCTGAGATGAGCTTCTTCTGAGGCTCCGTGCGCGGTGTTAAGCCCGTTATCGGGTTCATTTATAATGCCGGGCTACCGCTCCGGCTTCCGCATACGTCACGCCGCTAAGCGTCACTTCCTTTTCTCATTGTTGAGTCTTGTGCGCATGCATCCGCAACTACGCATGACTCATGAAAAGTACGAGTGCGCAAGCGCACATTAGTACGCTTATGACGCAGAACTAAAAAAGTGAAATGAGGAAATAGGAATTGTTCTGCGCTCCACAGTGGCTTTCCAATTCCGACTACACTGCGGAAATTCAGAGAGCCACTAGATGGTGCTAAACCCAGCAAAAAGGCATCTGTTAGGGTAAATCAAAAATCCTTTCTTAAAACCACATTTTTATTATGTAATTTTTTTAAAATATTATCAATAAAGATATATATTATTAAAAAGAAAATGAAGGGGAAGAAAAAAAAAGAGAAAGAAGATGTATATATATAATTCTAACTGGGTAGGGGGCAACGAGCAAAGAGAGCTAAATCTGATTAGTCACTTTATTTATAATATGGATATTTATTCATTCATTAATTCATTCTTGGTCAGATATTCTATCTTAAATATGCTCAGTTCAGCACCTTCAAAAATCTCTTTGTCCCACAATACCCCACATATACATCTACTAAATTCTATCCCCAAATTTTAAAAGCAACGAAAACAAATTATTCTAACCAGCAACACTTCTGGAGGAAGGAAAGGGAGAGAGAGGGAAATAGGAAAATATTGCTTACTACACTGATTCCGTTCTCCTATTTCTCTATGAAAATCTAAAGATCTAGGGAACTAGAAAACAGGCCATCTGAACATTGTCATTGAGGCCTAATGCCCCCATTGCATCAGTATTGATTATCCATCTACTTTCTTGCCTCAATAACCTCTGCTCTCTATTTCCTCCTCTTGGTGGAATTTGAACCTGTTCTAGTCCTGCAAAAAACAAACAAGTTGCATCTCCTCCATGCTCCATTCGAAAGTGTTCAATTAACCTAGTACACCCTTTTCCAGTTTCCACGGATTTAATATGTTCTCGTATACGTTCTCTCATCTCTCGCGTTGTCATTTCGATATAAAATCGTTGGCATGGGCACCATACTATATAGACAATGTATCTCGTTCTACAAGTAATGAAGTCCTTCACTTTGTTCTCCACTGGTCCCACTTTTTTTTTTTTTTAAATATTCTTTATTTTGTTTTCTGTTTTGTCCAATACACAAAAAGGTACATTTTTAGGCGAATGATGTCAATTTCCATATAAGGCTGTATATACATATAGCACAGAGACATAAAATATAACAATGGGGAACAAGCCCCCATCCATCTATTGCTAATGTATGGCAGTAGGTTACCAAATCGGCCAAATGCCGTTTGCTTGTATATATATATATTTATAAAACAGTTCCTGCCATATATATGTCCTATTTATATAAAAAGGAGAAATACAAAAAACAGAGGTTATATGCATTATATGTGTTTAACAGATAACTAAACCAGTGTATCTTTGTGGGAGTAGTCCTCTCCCTTTCATTGGGTGTGATCCGGCATCCCTCCTCAAGGTGCATCTATGCTGCATAGATAATCAGAAAGGGTATCAACTCTACGGGAGTTGAGCGCCCATGTTTTGAAGCATTAGGTCGAACTCTTCAGAAACCCGGAAGGCCGACCAATATGCCCACGTTTTACGTAATTTTTCTGGTCTATTCAAGGCTGAGTGCGCCATATCCTCCATTGTATATATGTTATCTAATTCCCTAATTAGTTCACCAACCGTCGGAGCTGCTTCATTTCTCCAGTGGCGTATCAGAAGACACTTTGCTGCGTTTAGAACATGTCTAATAATAGATTTTTTATATTTTCTCATTGACCATTCATTTAAGTGTAACAGGTATACTTCTGGGGCAAAAGGTACTTCGCCTTCCACCAGGTGTTGTATCAGTGTTTTAACATCTTCCCAAAAATTCCTGACTCTGGGGCAGAGCCACATCAGGTGTATCAGGGTACCTGGTGCTTCTTTACAGCGCCAGCAGTTAGGGTCTCTATCAGGGAAAACCCGTTGAAGTTTTACAGGTGTCCAGTACCAATCTGTTAAAATTTTATAGTTAATTTCCTGAATCTTTACTGATAGAGATGACTTATGGGCGAATATACACATCTTAGATATCTGACCCGGAGTGAAGGAACAGTTGAGTTCTTTTTCCCACTTATCCACAAATGGCAGGAATGGAGGGTTCTGATCTAATATCAGAAGGTATAATATAGATAGGGTTTTTTTCATAGGTTCTTTCCCTGTACATAAAGATTCGAACTCTGTATGTTGTCTCCATTGCGTTAGCTCTATTTTTCTGCTTCGTAGGTAAAATCTTATTTGGAAGAGTGACCACCAATTCAGGTGGAGGAGTGGGAATTTTTGTTGCATAGTCTGTAGTGGGTGCCACCCCCGTTGGTCTCCTAATGCCGAGATGGTCAGGTCTTTAGTGCTACTTGGATCTATTCCTTGTCTCCTTTGTAGGCCTAAGGGGATGTCTGGGTTATTCGCTATTGGGAAAAGGGGCGAGGTTCCCGGGGAAATGTCTGGATATTGCCTTATTTTATCTACTATCTTTAATGTAGACATTACTAATGGGGGTAGCCCCCAGTTCGTTCTGACTGCACTTCCTATCCATAGCAAGGCTGTGGTGTCATAAGGCGTCATGTGCTTTTCTATGTCTGTCCATTGTTTGCATTTATTGTGTCTGGTCCAGTCCACAGCCCTTGTTAAGACTGAAGCGTAATAATAATAGGCCACGTTGGGGACTGCTAGACCTCCCTTCTGTTTTGGCTGATAGAGAATCTGTCTATTTAGCCTTGGTGGTTTCCCTTTCCAAATGTACCTGTTAAAGATAGTTTGTGCCTGCTTAAGGAATGAGTTAGGGATCGATATTGGAAGTGTCTGAAAGAGGTACAACAGTCTGGGCATAATGTTCATTTTTACTATAGCGATTCGTCCTAGCCAGGAGAAATGTGGGCGGTCCCATCTTGATAAGTCGGATGAAAGTGTCTTCAAAATGGGGGGAAAGTTATGACCGTATATATTTGTCAAAGAGCTCGAGAGATATGTGCCGAGATATTTAATTGAGTTGTCGTTCCACTTAAAGGGGAAATTTATTTCCAGCTTTTGTTTCATATCACTAGGGAGACCAACATTATATGCCTCACACTTGTCAAAGTTTATCTTGAAATTAGACAGACGACCAAATCTCTCAAATTCTTTGATTAAGTTTGGAAGGGTAGTTATTGGGCCGGTCAGGAAAAACAAGAGGTCGTCTGCATATGCAGCAATTTTATGATCAGTGGGGCCTATGGTCACTCCTTTAATGTTTTGATTGTTCCTCACATGACAGAGGAAGGGCTCCAGGGCCAGGGCAAATATAAGGGGGGACAGTGGGCATCCCTGTCTTGTCCCATTTTTAATGTTAAAGGGATCTGAAAGCACACCATTCACTTTGATACGTGCTGTTGGCGAGGTGTAAAGTGCTGCAATACTGGCCAACATTCTCTCACCCAATTTAGTCTGTTTCAGGACCTCTCTGATCCAGATCCAGTCCACCCGGTCAAAGGCCTTTTCCGCGTCTGTAGAAAGTAGCATGCATGGGATATCCCCCGACCGGGCGAACTGGGTCACATCAATAACTCTAATGGTGTTGTCTCTCGCCTCCCTATGTGGGATGAATCCCACCTGGTCCCAGTGAATCAGCGACCCTAAGTGAGCCGCTATCCTATTGGCCAGTAGCTTCGAGAAAATTTTTAGGTCAAGATTGAGGAGAGAGATCGGCCTGTAGCTTCCACATGCGGATGGGTCTTTATTTGGTTTGGCAATAACTGTAATGTGAGATTCCTGTGTTTGAATTGGGAGGCGAATGTCTGGGTTACCCTCCGCCAAGGAATCAAATACTCTACATAGGTATGGAGCTAAGGTGTCCTTATATTTCTTATAGTATTCTATTGGATAGCCATCTGGCCCCGGAGCCTTCCCTGATTTAATGCTGGCAATAACACCCTTCACCTCCTGTTCGGAGAAGGGTTCCTCCATTTCCTCTATAGTGTCCTGGCCTAGTTGGGGTAGTCTAGCTTCCGTCAGATAAGTCTGTATGGCCGTTTTAAGGTTGTAGTCCTCTTTCTGCCCTGTATTCTGTTGAAGGTTATAGAGTTTTGTGTAAAAGTGCCTAAAGCAGTCTGCTATAGATTCACTTCTATTGTGTTTGGTCCCCTTTGTGTTTTGTATCTGCGAGACAAAAGTCCTCTGTTGTTGTTGTTTTAGGGCTTTGGCCAAGAGCTTACCAGATTTGTTCCCAAATACATAGAATGCATTTTGACATCTGCGGGCTGCATATTTGGCACTATCCTGGAGCATTTTTTTAAGTCTATCTCTAGCCGATATTAGAGCCTGTTTATCTTCATTGGCCAGGGTGGTTTTATGTTTACATTCCAGCCTATGTACTTCCCTCATAAGTTCCCGTACAACCTTTTCTTTTTCTTTTTTCCTTCTTGAACCAATTTGTATTAACGTTCCTCTCATAGCACATTTGTGCGATTCCCATAAAACTGGTGGGGTCACATCTTCAGTGTCATTTAATTTAAAAAATTCGTTAATATGTTTTTCTATTGCTGGGGCTATGTCTTCATCTTGTAATAGAGAGACATTTAGCCTCCATGTAAACGGTGTTTCTCTTTTATCTTTGCAATTAAGGGTGACACTCACGGGGGCGTGATCTGTGTAGGAAATTATCCCAATGTCTGCTTCAATATGCTCTGAGAGGAGGTTATGTGATATCATA
Organism: Hyperolius riggenbachi; assembly: GCF_040937935.1. NCBI lineage: Eukaryota > Metazoa > Chordata > Amphibia > Anura > Hyperoliidae > Hyperolius > Hyperolius riggenbachi. Next base: position 329,366,658 of record NC_090649.1, on the reverse strand, counting down.
ATATAGTCTATTCTGCTATAAACATTGTGCACATGCGAGAAAAATGAGTAATCTTTTGTGTCAGGGTGGGAAAGTCTCCATACATCAATCAGCTGGCGTTCATGTAGCATCCTTCTAAGTTTATTTAGTTTAGCATGGGAGATCACTGAACGCCCTGTTGATGTATCCAAATTTGGATTTAAAGGCAAGTTAAGATCTCCCCCAAGAATAACGTTCCCTTCTGCGAAGGAGTCTAAAATTTCGAGAAATTGCCCCATAAAAGCCACCTGATCCACATTGGGAGCGTAAATTGAGCCCAGAGTATATTTCAAACCTTTGATACAGCCCTTAACCAGAACAAAACGACCTGAATCATCAGCATATATATCTGTCAACGAGAATGGTATAGATCTGCTCAGTAGAACAGCTGTGCCCTTCGTCTTCGACCCAGGAGACACACTCAAATATGATATTGGGTAGTTTCTATCTCCCAGATTTGGGTGATGATCTTTTTTGAAGTGTGTCTCCTGGACAAACACGACATGAGCCCCCTTTTTCCACATGTCCCTGAGCAAAATTCTTCTTTTTTCTGGTATATTTAGTCCCTGAGAGTTGATAGATACACACTTTAAGGCATCCATGAGTGGGATATGCAGCTGCACCCGATGACACGGATCACACCTTGAGAACTAAGAACACTGGTCAACAAATGTTTCAACATAAACACTATGAAAGTCTTCAACGTGAAGAACATAACTATTGTAGCTATTACCCATCTCGGGGTTAGTACCATATAGGTGTCCCTATGTGGGCGCCGAGTAACCATGGTCTTGCGCGAGGAACTGAGCTCTCCCCTCCCTCCCTCCCGCGGGTCCCGCTATTATTCAAACTGTAATGCGATCCTTTAGTGGTCTCAGTAATATAGAATCTAAGTCTCCCTCCATGCTGTATTCTGTTGGTTATAGAATCTCTATTGTGCATCCATCTCTCCCCTCCCCCCCCCCCCACTTCTGGTACCTTTATAACCCTTATCTTCCCCCTCTAGTGGGGTTTTTGTTTATTGCAAGGGGGGGATAGGAGAGAGCCAGAGGAGGATGCATTGTTGAATTAGACCCAATAGTACAGCTCCCTTATAATATAAAGCCGTTGTCTCCTCGCTAAGGAGACCTGAGCCCCACTTTCTCGTAGATCTACTCCTGATCGTCCCCCCCCCCCCCCTCTTCCATGTTACTTAATTCACATCACATATATGCATATATTGCGTAAAGAGGACCTGTAGCGTCATCTGAGTCTCTTAACGCTTAATGTCCGCTCATATACATTTCACAGCGCTCCCGTAGTTGTTATTGAACATAGAAGCCCCATGTTTCTTCTAGTTATATATTGCACCCTCAGAGGTGCGCCGTCTTCAAACCGTCAGCCTCTTAAAGTTGTACACTAGGGTTGAAGCTGTCGGTTTAAACCAACCTGCTTTTCAAGCCACAAGCACTTTCAAAAGTGCGCCGTCTTCCGAGCCATATCACCAAAATGTTATGTTACATATATATACACCTCTTTTGTTCAGTTTTGCTGGCTCCGATTAGGGCAATTGTACCTACAGAGGTGCGCTGTCTTCAGAGGCATGGTGATCTTATAGTGCTTATGTCATGACTGCAGGCAGATATACAGTTTTACGCGCGGCATTCTCTATGAGCATGGGTATATGTCTTGTGACTAGATTTTTGTATGACCCCTAGAATCTGTGGATATCTGGGGGGTCTAAGTCCCGTGTATGTTGTATAATATAGATCGGGGGTCGATATTAGGGGGCCGTATATGTATACCCATGTGATGTGCTTGTGTGTCAGCCGTTAAAGCAGCCTCAGTGAAGGAAGTCACACAATATAATAAAGAGATATTATACAGGGGGGAGGCTATAGGCGACCAGGCAGATCAAGTTAGTTGTATTGTACTTATCTGAAGGGTGAGGTCAGCTATGCCGGGCTTCCTCCATTTTGTTTCCGTTGACGGCGGACTCTCTGCGGTAGGCCTGTGATTATTTTATCAGGTTGCCATTCCGGAACCTCTACGTGTGGAAGATGGAGGGTCTTTAGTAGATCAGGTAGCTCTTTTGGTGTTCTCAAGATGTGGGAGTTACCTTCTTTTATGATGATTACATGGAAGGGGAATCCCCATCTATACGCCAGGCCATGTTCGTTAAGTATCTTCAGCAGAGGCTGCAGTGCCCTTCTCTGTGCAAGGGTGCTAGGTGCCAGATCTTGGAATAGTAATATCTTGTGGCCTTCATGTTCAATCTCCCCCAAATTTCTTGCTGCCTGCATGATTGATTCTTTCACTGCATAGTGATGGAGCCTGCAGATAACATCGCGCGGCGGTTCTTCTGCTTGTGGTTTGGGTCTCAGAGCTCTGTGTGCCCTTTCCAGCTTGATGATGTTATCTGCTGGTTTCTTAAGTATGTTGTTAAAGATGGCGTTGAGCGTTTCTTCTAGCTGTTGTACTTCTATGTCCTCAGGTAGGCCCCTCACCCGGATATTGCATCTTCTGCTGCGGTTTTGCAGGTCTTCCAGCCCAGATCGGAGCATAGTGTTAACGCTGGATTGCGTATCATGGGCTTCTTTCAGCCTTTTGATGTCCGCTTTCATTGTCTCAACGTCCATCTCGAGGGCACGTATGCGGCCGCCATGTTGGTCTACCTCGTCTCTCACCTCCTGTAGTTCAGCTCTGGATGTTGCTGTTATGCGTTCCGCTAGTTCCACCAAGTCATCTTTTGTCGGTAGGTGATGCAGAAAATCCCTGATTTCATTAAGGGATTTGTTCGTGGCCTCTATTGCATCTGCTTCCTTAGTATTCTGTGTCGAGCACGATGCAGCCTCCGCCATCTTAGCTGGCGTCTGCGTGGTCTCGTTCCTTCGCAGGTACTTTGTAACTTGTTGCTGGCCTCCCTGAGTATTTTGCCGCGGCGAGCCTTTCTTAGTTCCTTTCTTGGGTCTCCCTGACATACTCTGGAGGAAGATTGACCAGGATCAGAGAGCTTTAAACGGGTCCCAAGGTTGGGCAACGGGAGAGCTCTTTCAGTGTGCGTCCTCACGCCTTCATGGCCAGCTCCGCCCACTGGTCCCACTTTTAAATATTTCCCTACTTTCATATGTGGACACTGAGGACAATGGCCACATCTGTAGTTGCCTTTTAATTGTCCCTGATCTAACCATGTGGATTTTTTTGGACTCCTAAATTCACTAGATGTAAGTTTATCTCCTAAAGTAGGTGCCCTTTTAAAGGTTATCATCGGTGGTTGCTTATAAATCTTCTTTAAAAGTGGATCCCTTTCAATCATTTTCCAATTTTTCATAATACTTTTTCTTATCTCTCTATACATTGGTGTATACTCAAAAGAGAAGGTTAATCTATCACTTTCTACATTCTTTCGTTGTCGTTTTTTCTTTTCTTTATTATTTCTTCCTTCAATTAGGCAACTTCTTTCCACATCACTAGCACAATGCAGAGCAATATCCAAGTCCTTTGGTTCATATCCTCTTTTTCTCTAGATTATTTTTAATTCCATCGCTTGGTCCTCAAAATCCTCTTTCCGGGTATTATTTCGCCTTAGCCTTAGGAACTGTCCATAGGGGAGGGATTTAAAGGTATGTTCCGGATGGTAGCTTCTCCTATGTAATAGCAAATTGCTGTTTATAGGTTTTTTTATACCCTTTTGAGATAATTTTATCCCCTTCTATTCTTAAGTCTAAATCTAGGTATGCTACCTTCTCTTCACTATATTCGTAAGTAAACTGCATATTCTCCTTCCCTGAATTCAAATAACCAATGAACTCTTCTAAGGCAACACGCGTCCCGGACCAGTACACCAGGATATCATCCACAAATATGGACCATCTCCGGAGGCATCTGCCATGTGGGACGCCAGGGCCATACACATACTTCTCCTCCCACCAAGCCAAAAACAAATTGGCGTATGTGCATGACACCGACGTCCCCATGACTGTGCCCGACGGCTGCCAATACCATACGCCATCAAAAGTGAAGGCGTTGTGCGTGAGCACGAACATCAAGCATTCGCACACAAAATCAATAAAATTCTCATATTTTTTACCTCGTCGGAGGAAAGTTCTCACTGCTTCTACTCCAGCATTGTGGGGGATTCTATTATAAAGACAACGTCGATCGTTACTAGAGAATCACCTATCTGCCATTCCTCTCCTTCAATGCTCTTCAGCACATCAAGAGTATCTTTTAGGTAGGATGGCACCTGTCGGAGCAATGGCCTCAGGAGATGGTCCAAATACTTTGACAGTCTCTCGGTCAGGGAACCCATACCGGAGACTATCCGGCGTCCCGGTGGACTGGTCCGGGACTTATGAATTTTCGGTAAATGGTACTACACTGGTCTCCTTGGATATTCAGGTATTAGGTCGTTGGCCATTTTTTGTGTTAACACTCCTCTTTCCACTCCTCTTCTCAACAGGGTTCTCATAGAATCTTTTAACTTTGTTGTAGGATTCCCCTTAAAGCGTTGATATACTTCTTTATCCTCTAATTGTCTTAAGGCCTCATCTTTATATTGATTTGCTGTCATTGCTATTAGGGCACCTCCCTTATCTGCTTTCCTCAGGATCAGGTCTGGTCTTTGTTTTTGGCTTGGTGGGAGGAGAAGTATGTGTATGGCCCCGGCGTCCCACATGGCAGATGCCTCAGGAGATGGTCCAGATTTGTGGATGATATCCTGGTGTACTGGTCCGGGACGCGTGTTGCCTTAGAAGAGTTCATTGGTTATTTGAATTCAGGGAAGGAGAATATGCAGTTTACTTACGAATATAGTGAAGAGAAGGTAGCATACCTAGATTTAGACTTAAGAATAGAAGGGGATAAAATTATCTCAAAAGGGTATAAAAAACCTATAAACAGCAATTTGCTATTACATAGGAGAAGCTACCATCCGGAACATACCTTTAAATCCCTCCCCTATGGACAGTTCCTAAGGCTAAGGCGAAAGAATACCCGGAAAGAGGACTTTGAGGACCAAGCGATGGAATTAAAAAAGAATCTAGAGAAAAGAGGATATGAACCAAAGGAATTGGATATTGCTCTGCAACGTGCTAGTGATGTGGAAAGAAGTTGCCTAATTGAAGGAAGAAATAATAAAGAAAAGAAAAAAGGACAACGAAAGAATGTAGAAAGTGATAGATTAACCTTCTCTTTTGAGTATACACCAATGTATAGAGAGATAAGAAAAAGTATTATGAAAAATTGGAAAATGATTGAAAGGGATCCACTTTTAAAGGAGATTTATAAGCAACCACCGATGATAACCTTTAAAAGGGCACCTACTTTAGGAGATAAACTTACATCTAGTGAATTTAGGAGTCCAAAAAAATCCACATGGTTAGATCAGGGACAATTAAAAGGCAACTACAGATTTGGCCATTGTCCTCAGTGTCCACATATGAAAGTAGGGAAATATTTAAAAGTGGGACCAGTGGAGAACAAAGTGAAGGACTTCATTACTTGTAGAACGAGATACATTGTCTATATAGTATGGTGCCCATGCCAACGATTTTATATCAGAATGACAACGCGAGAGATGAGAGAACGTATACGAGAACATATTAAATCCGTGGAAACTGGAAAAGGGTGTACTAGGTTAATAGAACACTTTCGAATGGAGCATGGAGGAGATACAACTTGTTTGCTTTTTGCAGGACTAGAACAGGTTCAAATTCCACCAAGAGGAGGAAATAGAGAGCAGAGGTCATTGAGGCAAGAAAGTAGATGGATAATCAATACTGATGCAATGGGGGCATTAGGCCTCAATGACAATGTTCAGATGGCCTGTTTTCTAGTTCCCTAGATCTTTAGATTTTCATAGAGAAATAGGAGAACGGAGTCAGTGTAGTAAGCAATATTTTCCTATTTCCCTCTCTCTCCCTTTCCTTCCTCCAGAAGTGTTGCTGGTTAGAATAATTTGTTTTCGTTGCTTTTAAAATTTGGGGATAGAATTTAGTAGATGTATATGTGGGGTATTGCGGGACAAAGAGATTTTTGAAGGTGCTGAACTGAGCATATTTAAGATAGAATATCTGACCAAGAATGAATTGGAAATGTCCATAATATAAATAAAGTGACTAATCAGATTTAGCTCTCTTTGCTCGTTGCCCCCTACCCAGTTAGAATTATATATATACACATCTTTCCCTTTTTTTCTTCCCCTTCATTTTCTTTTTAATAATATATATCTTTATTGATAATATTTTTTAAAATTACATAATAAAAATGTGGTTTTAAGAAAGGATTTTTGATTTACCCTAACAGATGCCTTTTTGCTGGGTTTAGCACCATCTAGTGGCTCTCTGAATTTCCGCAGTGTAGTCGGAATTGGAAAGCCACTGTGGAGCGCAGAACACTTCCCATTTCCTCATTTCACTTTTTGAGTTCTGCGTCATAAGCGCACTAATGTGCGCTTGCGCACTCGTACTTTTCATGAGTCATGCGTAGTTACGGACGCATGCGCACAAGACGCAACAATGAGGAAAGGAAGTGACGTTAAGCGGCGTGACGTATGCGGAAGCCGGAGCGGTAGCCCGGCATTATAAATGAACCCGATAACGGGCTTAACACCGCGCACGGAGCCTCAGAAGAAGCTCATCTCAGAGCGAAACAGCTGTCAGGCGGACCGCTGCTTCCACACTACCCCAGAGCTAGGAACAGTAAGGGTATGTCATTGCATGTATAGAATTGATGGACCTGTCTGTATGATCAGATGAATGGATACAATGACAAATATGCTTAACCTTTACATGTAGTGCCAGATGGTTCAATCTTCTTGCTATATATACATTTGGATAGTTAGATAAAGATGTTTTAATAATGTTGCTTGTTTGTATTGTTCGTATATTTCTGCAAAAGCTGGTGGAAAGTGGAGCAATTCTGCTTGTTCTTGTTGATGCAATTTGATGGATAGCGTTACTGCAAACAGCGAATGGGATTCTCTGAAGGCTCCTGGAAAGAGTATTAGAAACTACCAGGCAGATCTAGGCATCTTAAGCAGAAGTGTAGTCTCCTCTCCAACAGAATATTTGCTGCAGAAAGCAGAATCAGTCCAAGCAAAACTAAACAAATACAAAACTATAAGGTACCATAATTCAAGTGAATTAAGGCCTTCTTCATTGTCACATGGGGCATTGTGGGCAGCACAGTGGCGTAGTGGTTAGCACTCTCGCCTTGTAGCGCTGGGTCCCCGGTTCAAATCACTAACAGGTCAACATCTGCGCAGAGTTTGTATGGTCTCCCTGTGTCTGTGTGGGTTTCCTCCAGGCACTCAGATTTCCTCCCACATTCGAAAAACACACAGATAAGTTAATTGGCGTCAGGCTATAATACATGCACTACACAATACATACATAGACATATGACTATGGTAGGGACTAGATTGTGAACCCCTCTGAGGGACATTTAGTAATAAGACAATATACTCTGTACAGCGCTGCGTAATAAATAAAAAATAAATTATCTGCGTTGTCGAGCTGTGCTGATCACCTTCACTACAGTTACTGGGTCAATGCTGCCTTTTGCCTAAAATGCATACAGCTGTGCGATATCACATTGCACTGAAACTTTGTGCTGAACAGCAGTGCCGTCTATGCACTTCTGATGTACTTTAGTGTCGCACACCATACGTGTTGCCGAAATAGGGGCGGCAACACAGTGTGAATGAGGCCTGAACTTGTTAAAGGGGCACTATGGCGAAAAATTGTAAAATTTAAAATAAGTGCAAACAGAAAAAAGTACGTTTTTTTCCCATAGTAAAATGAGCCATAAATTACTTTCCTCCTATGTTGCTGTCACTTACAGTAGGTAGGTAGGTAGGTAAGCGACAGGTTTTGGACTAGTCCATCTCTTCATAGGGGATTCTCGGCAAGGCTTTTATTTTTATATAAAGATATTCCCTAAAAAGGATTTAAAACAATGATGCTGGCCAGCTTCCCTGTTCGCTACACAGTTTTTGGCAGTTGGATAGAGCAACTGCCATCAACCAAGTGCTTTTGAAAATAAATAAATCCCTGAGAATCCCCTATGGAGAGATGGACTAGTCCAAAACCTGTCGCTTCTGCCAGATTTCTACTACCTACTGCAAGTGACAGCACTATAGAAGAAAAGTCATTTTACTCTGGAAAAAAATGTACTTATTTGTATGTTTGCACATTTTAAAATTTCACAATTTTTCGCCATAGTGCCCCTTTAAGTAGTACAGTTCCTTTGGATTTCTATTTTGGCTTAACACATAGCAAGTATGGAAAGCATGGGAAGTCTTACTTGAATGCCATTTGGACTAAATGGGCCAAAACATCTTGAGCATCTAAAGTGATTCGACTCAGATCTCGGTCTTGTTTAATAAAATTGAGCAGCTCTGATGAATTTGCCATCCAGAATGCAAGAGCTCCAGCGATATTTTTTTGCTTCTGCAAAATATAAGAATTGGCAAAAAGAGGAAAAAAACAAAACAGTATTACAATATGTTGTGACCTCTGACAAGTTATAATCACAGACAGACCAGTAACATGGCATGCACTATACACCAGTTAACAGACAAGAGTCCACTTCATGTTATGTTTACTGTTAAAAAAAAATATTGTAAGAAAATGACTGAGATGTACACCGGTATTGTGGGAATTGGATGGAAACTGTTAAATGAGGCCTTGTCTGGTAACTGATGCATGTGTGTGTGTCCAAGAAAATAAATGAAACCCAAATACCACCTCTTAAGCTGTTAGCTGCCAGGACACACAATATATGATACTGGTCTGTGAGGATTTTAAACCAAAAGAATGATAGGCCAGGTTAGATGAGATCCAAAGAACAGGAACCATAGAGAAAAATGAGGGGCATAAAAAGGAAAATAAATTTTGCTTGTTTTATTTCCACACTGAAGTGCATTAAGCAGAGGGTTATGGGATGCCAAAGTTGCACAGTCAAAAAAAGAATTTTAGTACAGCACAAGTCCAGTTGTTGGATGAGTGTTATGAACTTTTCAGCCCAGCCATTTAAAGAAGAGTTTGACTCTTATATGAAAGCAGCGCGAGTCTGAGCTAAGCTGAAGTAGCTGGGATTGTGTCTGGATGTCATATCCTACCTGCTCACCCTGGTCTACTTCCTGGAGAATAACAGATGAGGAAATCAAGCAGAACAGAGAAAAAAAAACTTGTAAACAATCATGACAGACAAGATTTAAAACAGGTATTAAAAGATACAAATAAAACTGAACAGCATAAAAAAAACTAAAAAAATATAAAATGAATACAAGACTGAAATGAGAGATCTTCCACGACCATCCAAAAAGCTATATGAACGAACAGGAGAACATATTAATAAACATTAACTGCACCCACAATTTAGAGATCAGTTTTATGTAGTCACTGGTAAAATGAGTTACATACTGGCTTCAGAGACCTCCAGTTGTGAGATATCCTAACCAGGATTCAAGAGGTGGGAAGATCGATTCAAAACACTTCCCTCTATGTAGCACGTGCAGCAGTGGCGGACCGCGTCCTCCATTTCCCCCATAGAGCCCTATTTTAGTGTAAAACCGTAGCAGGCCGCAACCCGGACAGGGCCTTTGAACTGGATGTAGTAAAAATTGTGCACGCACAGAAATGGCTGAAATAGCTGTGAGCTGCGGGGAGGAGGCTGTTGGGTGCGAGGACGCTGAGCTGCACGGAAGCAATTGTGCAGGCGCAGACTTTAGAAGGGCTTTCGAAGAGCCCTTTCTGCGCATGCACAGTTTTCACTACACCCGATTCAAAAGGTTCTGACCGGCGGAAAACTGAGCACTACGGAAGACGTCCTCCACTATTGCACATTCTAAATACATAGAGGTAAACCTTTTGAATCGATTTTTTCCATCTCATGAATCCTTTAAGGTACCCATATACACTCCTCAATTTCCCTGAAGATTCAAACCATCTGCTGGATATACAGGAAAGAAAATCTAGGTTAATCTGTGTCGGGGCAGGAGTGTTAGCCATTCTATAGGCCATAGTGTGCACTGCATCAACTTGTGTAATGCCGCAGTCTGATCGGTTTTCAGTAGATTCCAGTAACATTTATGTGCTGTGCATGGTAGGAGTCAATTCCTATAAGAGGAATTTATTGTATTGCCACATTGAGTGGCAATCTACAAGTGTATGGCCAGCTTTAATCCATTCCAAATGCTCCAACCTTGAGGCAACAACCAGGCAACTATATCATATCAATACAGAATACACTAACAGTCCAGTTATATAGCCCACTACAGCGCTTTTAGCTGGAATCACCGGAGAGCCCAGGAGCACTAGGTTAATTAAAAGTGCATCAAAAGGATCCCACAGAGCAATTGTGATTTTCCACAATCCTGCACAATTCCTGTAGCATTTTTGGAGCAATCTAATACAGAAAAGTAATGGCCAAAACAGTTTTCCTCTAAATCGCTCCAGAACCGCACGTTGAAAAATCACTTGTTTTGAGAGTGATTTTGCAAATGCAAGCGGGCATCCAGCCTTAAATGCATAAAAACAATAAGTCAGATATGAAAATGTATTAATTTACTACTATTCAGCTAAAAAATTAGAGCTAGCATCACCTGCCCCATAATTTGTACATTCAGCTGATACAAGCATAAAAGTTCATATACAGTGGGATGTGAAAGTTTGGGCAAGCTTGTGAATCATCATGATTTTCCTGTATAAACCGTTGGTTGTTATGATAAAAAAATGTCAGTTAAATATATCATATAGGAGACACACACAGTGATATTTAAGGAGTGAAATGACGTTTATTGGATTTACAGAAACTGCGCAATAATTGTTTAAATAAAATTAGGCAGGTGCATAAATTTGGGCACGGTTGTCATTTTACAGATTTCAAAACCTTTAGAACTAATTATTGGAACTCAAATTGGCTTGGTAAGCTCAGTGACCCCTGACCTACATACACAGGTGAATCCAATCATAAGAAAGAGCATTTAAGGGGGTCAATTGCAAGTTTCCCTGCTATTTCAATTTTCTTTGAAGAGTAGCAACATGGGTGTCTCAAAACAACTCTCAAGTGACCTGAATACATAGATTGTTCACCATCATGGTTAGAGGAAGGATATACATAGCTGTCTCAGATTTCAGCTGTCTGTTTCCACAGTTAGGAACATATTGAGGAATTGGAAGACCACAGGCTAAGTTCAAGTTAAAGAGACACTGAAGCGAAAAAAAATATATGATATAATGAATTGGTTGTGTACTATGAATAATTACTAGAAGCTTAGCAGCAAAGAAAATATTCTCATACTTTTATTTTCAGGTATATAGTGTTTTTTCTAACATTGCATTATTCTATAATATGTGCAGATTACACAACACTCAGCATTCAAAATGATTCTTTCAGAGCAGTCTGTGAAGTAATGACCTCTCCTCTAGCAGAGAAAAAGTAAACAGTTCACTTACAGTTGAGATAATAAAAGTCAGATAACAGCCCTCTCCACGACTTAGTCGGAGAGCTTAATGGCTTGTTTGCATAGAGATAACAACTGGAGTTACTTAACTCTTCCTGTACTGGAAACAATTAGACTGATGTATCTGATCTTAATGTTTTATTTCTTAGATGTACTACACATACAAATCATAATATCATAATTTTTTTTTCGCTTCAGTGTCTCTTTAAGCCACGAAGTGGCAGACCATGAAACATCTCGGATAAATAGAGGCGACGAATGGTGAGAACAGTCAGAGTCAACCCATAGACCAATACCAAAGACCTACAACATCATCTTGCTGCAGATGGAGTCACTGTGCATCGTTCAACCATTCGGCGCACTTTACACAAGGAGATGCTGTATGCAAGAGTGATGCAAAGGAAGAGTTTTCTCCGCCCACAGCACAAACAGAGCCACTTGAGGTATGCTAAACCACATTTGGACAAGCCAGCTTAATTTTGGAATAAGGTGCTGTGGACTGCTGAAACTAAAGTTCAGTTATTTGGCTATAACAAGGGGTGTTATGCATGGAGGAAAAACAACAGCATTCCAAGAAAAACACCTGCTACCTACAGTAAAATATGGTGGTGGTTCCATCATGCTGTGGGGCTGTGTGGACAGTGCAGGGACTGGGATTTTGTCAAAGTTGAGGGACGCATGGATTCCACTCGGTATCAGCAGATTCTGGAGACCAATGTCTAGGAATCAGAGACAAAGCTGAAGCTGCGCCAGGGCTGGATCTTTCAACACCACAGCGTCCCTAAACACTGCTTTAAAATCCACTAAGGCATTCATACAGATGAACAAGTACAACGTTCTGGAACGGCCATCTCAGTCCCCAGACCTGAATATAATTGAAAATCTGTGGTGTGAGTTTAAGAGAGATGGTCCATGCTTGGAAGCCAAGCTGTCCATGCTTGGAACCTGAATGACCTAGAGATGTTTTGTAAAGAATGGTCCAAAATACCTTCAACCAGAATCCAGATTCTCATTGGACCCTACAGGAAGCGTTTAGAGGCTGTCATTTCTGCAAAAGGAGGATCTACTAAATATTGGATTTCATTTCGTTTTGTGGTGCCCAAATTTATGCACCTACCTAATTTTGTTTAAACAATTATTGCGCACTTTCTGTAAATTCAATAAATTGAATTTCACTTCTCAAATATCACTGTGTGTCTCCTATATGATATATTTAACTGACATTTTTTGTCGTAACAACCAACGATTTATACAGGAAAATCATGACAATTAACAAGGTTGCCCAAACTTTCGCATCTCACTGTAACAGTCTAAATGCGGTTTAAATCTCAGGTAGCTTAATGGTAACCCCTTCCAAGTATGCAGCCTCTTTAACCAGGTCATGATTCTCAAAATAAGACCTTTCCTTTTCATAATGTTTAAAAAAAATGAAAACAGCATAGTTGCTATTGAAACTATTGAATAAACAGCAGCAAGCCTACCGAAAAATCTCATCACTGGAGATGTGAAGCCAGGAGATTGTTAAACCAACCAGTGTCCACCTAAAAACGCACACATATTTATAGCAGAGTGCCACTGGCTTTAATTTATGTGCAATTATGCAGGATGACTATTTATATTGGCAGACCAGAAGCTTGAACACAGTATTTTCCAGAGAAAAAACACACACTCTTAGGCTGGTTTCACACCAGGACGTTGCGTTTTAGGGGACGTTATGGTCGCATAACGTGCCCCTAATGCAACGCCTGGTGCTCTCTGATGTGGACGTCAGAGTGAGCCGCGTTGTGCAGCTCACTCTGGCGTCCGTGATGCTGTGATGCGTACTCTTGGACGCATGCGGCATCACGTGGTCCCGCCCGGCCAATCGCCGCACAGAGCGGCCGCTCCAGGAAGTAAACACTGCACGTCACTGAGTGCAGTGAATATTAATTAGCCATGTGCCTGGCCGCTCTCCGCTCCTCCCCAACATTACTGAGCATGTGCAAGCAGTCTAACGCGGCTCTGCCGCTTATAAAGTACTGCATGCAGTATGTTGTGTTATGGCGCAGCGTTACTGAGTAACGCAACGTGGGCACTGTGAACAACCCATTGATTTTTCATTGCTGTGGGGTGCGTTACAGGCTGCTCTAACGTGCGCCTGTAACGTCCCACTGTGAAACCAGCCTTGAAGATAAGCTATACATGCCATATATGAAACCAAGGTCACACGTGGTAATCTGACTGAATCTGACTGATAGTTAATATACATTAGGAGATCATATTTTACCAAAATGTAAATATATATGTTCACTCTGCAGTCTTTCATTATGATTAGAGCCACCTCCCTGGCGTTCAATTTCCCCAGGATTTCTGTGCAAAAGGTGATCCAATTCATTTTCATAACCCTTTTCCCTGTAACTTGCCAAAATGTGTCAAGCAAGGGTCTAGTATACGGTGCAGGAGAGTATTGACGTTTATGCACGTTAATACTGTTCAGAGTGTTTTGTATTTTTGTATTGACGTGTATATCTGTCAATACCGCTAGGGAGGTTAAGATGGCATACATTACACAATATTTGAATAGAATTAGATGCAACAAAATAACCACATCTAATGAAAATATTAATACTATGGCATTTATAATTATACAGATTGGACATGTTCCTTCTCTTGCTGGCATTGATCAGGAAAAGAACTAGGTGGTGTCATGGGTGGCAGCATTACGGGATTGAGGTTGCCATCGCTTTGTACCACATTGGGTTGTACAAAGCTACCTGCAGCAGTGAGATTGATATTCGACAAGGTTTTTGCTGAAATCTATTAGTGGTAATTAGTAGATCAGGTAAACTTCAAATATCTGAAAGACATTGATTATGTACCTGATTGTATATAGTATGCCTAGCATTATCTGCAGTAGAACACATGCACAATCCATCTACAATCACAGGTATGTATGTGTTACACAGCTTGTTAGAAGGTTAAAGCTCTCGAAGTACAGTATATGAATATTAAAGTGGATCCGAGATAAACTTTTACTCATTGCATAATTGTGTTCCCTTCATATAGTTTATAGGGCATTCCTCAAGTCAAATACTTTGTTTATTTTGTTTTAATACTCCAATTCCCTATAAACTAAACAAGCCTCGCCCACAGCTCCTTTTGCGCCTTGGCACTGTAGCAAGGGCTTATGGGAGCTCAGTCTGGGCAGGAGGAGGAGGCTACTAGCCATTGATTTCAGAGGCAGAGGGGAGGAGGAGAGGGGACTGAACTTACACATGGGCAAGCTGATAGCATCTCCAGCCTGTGACAGTGTGACAAACAGAATATGGCTGCCTTCATTGAATCACGGGAATAAATGATCAAACTTTTTAAGTCGTTTGCAGATAGATCTAAACTTTAGTTAAGATATATATAAAAGTAACTTGTTATAGTTAGATTTTCATCTCGGATCCGCTTTAAGTGGTAAAGATTTTTTTTCCTTAAGGTGGCCACTAAGCTTCCAATCTTTTCCATCCAATCTTACCATTTCTATGTAATATAAGGTAACTGCCTGAAATATCCATTCAGTATATTCACTCAGTTTACCCTTATACTACATAGATTTGGTAAGATTGGATGAAAAAGATTGGATCATAAGTGGCCACCATTAGGGAAAATACCGACTTTTTTTTTTTTTTTACAGATCAGTCAAGATTGCTACATGTACAGTAGAAGACGTGGGATGACAAAGACTGACACAAAAACACACTTAAAAAGTCTTAAAATATATGGACGCATTATTTTGAATAGGCTCAATCATTCTGATGCAGGCTACATAGAATGAACCCCTTCCCTAGAGCCTAGGTTCTCAACAAACAGTACGTGCTCCCATCCGAGGATACTTGAACTAGTCGTGGCCGAGCCATTAACCATTTCAGCCCGCAGGTCGTTTTCACCTTATGGATGAGCGGAATTTTTACATTTCAGCACTTCTCCCATTCATTCCCCAATACCTTTATCACTACTTATCACAACAAAATGATCTATACCTTTTTTTTCCCGCCACCAATTAGGCATTTTAATGGGAAAAATCGAAAAAAAAATAAATAAATCATAATTTCTCAGTTTTCAACCATTATAGTTTAATCTTAAAATGCACGATCGCGCACACAGCCCTGCAGACTGCACAGACGTGAGTCTCATGTCCCTGCGCCTGCAGCAGCATCTGTCATGGGCATGAGTCTCATGTCCGTGCAGCAGTAATGGTTAAAGTGATTGCAAAAAGGATAAATCGTATGTAAACAAACATGAATTTGTATACTTAACCACTTTACCCCCCTGCGGTACGAATTTCTCTGTCCCTTCCCCCCCCCCCCCCCCCCCCTAAAAAACCAAGGGACGGAGAAATCCGTACCTCCCGCACTATCGCCACTGTCCGCGCTCCCGCCGCTCGTGCATGTCGCCGCCCGCTCGCCCGGAGATCAATGAACGGGAAAATCCATTCCCGTTCGTTGATCTAAGCCCCTGCAATGATCTGCTGCTTCTATGAGAAACAGCGCGATCATTGTAATTTTCCCAGCCTCGTAGTACTTCCTGTAAGCGTCCTTCCGGACGCTTACAGGTTGCAGGACAACAAACTCACTGTGGCCATCTTGTGGCCAAATAGTAAAACTACACCCTAAAGCATTTTACATATACAAATACATTCGTTTTACACAATAAATTAACTCATTACCTCCCACACTCCCCAATTTTTTATTTTTTTTTTTGTAATTAAAAAAAAAAAAAAAAATACAATAAAAAAACAACAACAAATAGTTATCTTAGGGACTGAACTTTTTAAGTATTCATGTCAAGAATTTATAAACTACGGGCTTGTAATTAGGGATGGATACAAAACTGAAAAAATGCACCTTTATTTCCAAATAAAATATTGGCGCCAAACATTGGGATAGGGACATAATTTAAATGGTTTTATAACCGGGACAAATGGGCAAATACATTTCATGGGTTTTAATTACAGTAGCATGCATTATTTAAAAACTATAATGGCCGAAAACTGAAAAATAATAATTTTTTCCCACATTTTTTCCTATTTTCCCATTAAAACACATTTAGAATAAAATAATTCTTGGCATAATGTCCCACCTAAAGAAAGCCTAATTGGTGGCGAAAAAAAACAAGATATAGTTCATTTCATTGCGATAAGTAATAATAAAGTTATAGACGAATGAATTGAAGGAGCGCTGAAAGGTGAAAATTGCTCTGGTGTTCAAGGGGTAAAACCCCTCAGTGGTGAAGTGGTTAATTAACCACTTCGGTCTATCTGGACGGATATATCCGTCCAGATAGCCTGCACTGCTGCGGCGCCGCGTGTGCGCTCCCGCCCGCTGCCCCTGAGATCAATGAATGGGAATACAGATCTCATTCATTGATCTATGCCCCCCCCCCTAAAAAAAACGACTGCTTTCTCTGAAAAGCCGCAATTTTTGTATGTCCCACATCACCCCTTCAGTTCTTGTAAGCGAAAGCTCTCGCTTACAGGACGAAAAAAAAAAATCACTGTGGCCATCTTGTGGCCAAATAGTAAAACTACATCTACATACATTTTTTTTTTAAATATACACAATTATATTAAAAATCACCTGTTTACATCCCCACTCCGAAAAACCCCAAATAAAATTTTTAAATAAAAATTAAAAAAAAAAAAAAAAAAAAAAAAAGTTATCTAAGGGTCCTTTTCCACCAGCGCGTTTGCGCTGGCTGAATCGCAAAACCGCAAACCGCTAGCGATTTTACAATCGCTACGGTTTGCTTTTTAACATAGGAATCGCGGTAGGTCATTTCCACTACCGCGATTCGCTTTTGTCGGGAACGCGAACGCGCGGCGGAGCGATAATTGCCGCGATTTTGCTATGCAGTGCATAGCATAGCAAAATCGCGGCCGCAAACGTCGGGGGAATCGCCGGTTTTGCGATTCAGCAATCGCTAGCGTTCAGCGTGAACGCTAGCGATTGCAGGTGGAAAAGGGCCCTAAGGGTCTGAACTTTTTTTTTTTATATGCATGTCAAGAGTATATTACTATAATTTTTTTAATTATAAGCTTGTAAACAGTGATGGACGCAAATTGAAAAAATGCACCTTTATTTCCAAATAAAATATTGACGTCATACATTGTTATAGGGACATAATTTAAATGGTGTAATAACCAGGACAAATGGGCAACTACAATGCGTGGGTTTTAATTATGGTAGCATGTATTATTTTAAAGCTATAATGGGTGAAAACTGAGATAATGATTTTTTTTCAATTTATTTCGGAATATTCCGCAAAAGGTGAAACGACACTGTAGGCTGAAGTGGTTAAAGGCCTTCAGGATGAAACAAAAACAGACGTGGAGAGGTCTCCAAACTTTGGCAATATTACCTGAATTACCGAGACCCATAGCAGAAGATCCAGGTGGTGGAGGACGACAGTGAGGGATAGATTAGCCATAAGGGGGCTGGAGGAAGCCCCAGGTATGCATAAAACTATTCTTTGCATCTGTCTCAGGTACGCATTAAGGAGTTTTTGGGGGAGATTACATTTACTTACCTGGGGCTTCTTTCAGCACCTAGTAGTCTACCAGGTGCCTTGCTGTAGTTTCACTGCCTTCCATGGTGCCTCTGTTCCCTCCAAAATATCCCTGACCACAGCTGCGGTTTCAGGCTACGGCATATGCGCGCACCCAGTCAATCGAGCTTCCTTAACAGGGAGCATTCTGCGGTTTGCAGTTAAAGACAAACTGAGTAAGCACAGAATGCTACCCCTGTATGGAGCGTGATCAAGAGGTGCAGTAGCTTGTGACCACTGTGGTTGGGAATCTTTTGGAGGGAACAGCAGCACCCTGGAGAACAGAGGAACTACAGAGAGGGACCTGATAGACTGCTAGGGGCTGAAAGAATCCCCAGGTAAGCAAGTCTAATCTTCCTGGCTGGAAATTAAGTTTTTTGTATGAAGAAAATCCTTAAAGTTTAAGACTGCTCTGCTGCAACTTCAAATGAGCGATGCAGAGCTGAAATGTCAAGGTTTTGTCACTATCCTTTGACCAAAACTTTTTTTTTTTTTTTTAATGGACTGGGCATACTTTTCCCTGCCTTCTGTTCTTTTAAACTGGTTAAAGTACTTTATTTTTTATTATTCAGCTAGGGCATCGTGAAAATTTTACAGGAACACATTTTAAGAGTACAGATTTTTATTGTTGAAATCCTTGCTGTGTTACAAAAATAGCCCGTTACTCAAAAAACAAAACAAAACAAAGTGTTTCAAAACAGCAGCTGTTATTCAATAAACACTGTTGCTTACATTCAGAGTCTAGAAATGTATAAATTACTTCAAAATCACAAATGTAAAATGAAACTTCTTTTGCTGAAATGGCATGATTAGTTAAAGTGGACTCAAATGAAAAATATAAGATTTTAGAAATAAAATCTATTTTCTAACTTATAATAGCAGCCTTTTTTCAGCTGCATGATGACAAATATAAATTATTTTACATTTAGTGGAGGAACCCCTCCCTTCCTTTCATATTGCCGGGACACAATCTGGCAGACTGATGGAGGAGATAAAAAACAAAAACAAAACACAGGCTGCTACTGATAATGTCACAGGGGAGGTGATCTCAGCTTGTGTGAGATTTCACATAGACGACGCCCCTGTGAGGGAGGGTAGGCTGATGACAAACACACCCATGATCTAAAACCTCCTACTAAGCTTAGAAGTAATGGCTGCCACCTGTTTAACCCTAGTTATGAAAAGAGAAGGGTGAAAAGCATGCACTAAAATGCTCATAGGCTTGAAGGAGTGTTTATTTATCTTTGTACGTGTCAGAGTGGTGCAACTAAATATTTTGAATTAAAAAAATGTTTGGTTTGGGTCCGCTTTAAAAGCAGCATTGGCGCATCTATCTGGTGACTCTGCTTTGCCAGTTCAAGCTTGGGGGCTGTCACACAGCAACAATGTGACAGACCGAGGTAATCAGTGGTCAGCTGAGAGGGGAAATGCATAGGAGGCTCATCATGGACTAAAGGGAACATGGTTAGATCTCAATATCTAGGTGGGAAGTCGGTTTCAGGCTTTGGACACTCTGGGGGCAAACAAAAAAAAACTGAGCAAAAGCAAACCTCTCCTTTAACCATTAAGGGGACCAGTCTACCACAACAGGTTTAGGGACCTTTCACCATTTACTGTAATTATGTTAAACAACAGAAAGGGAGTCAAGAGCATTAGAAATTTGAAATTCTATATATGGAATGCAAAAAAAAAAACAAAAACAAAAAAACAAAAAAACAAACACACACACACAACACAAAAATGAAGTAGAAAGGAGGAAGTATTGCCAAACTGTTTCAGCCACTGACTTGCATTGAGATGAACACCTTCCTTGAGGTGAAGTCACTACTGCACATTTCAGATAGTGTTTGACATGTTATCCAGTTACTTATAAAGCAGTAAAACATCCTATCTGTAGTCAGAAGGTAATCAAGTAGAATGGCAATGTTTTTTCTATTGCCACTGAAAACATGGTAAAATGACAAAAGGTTCCAAAAAGCACAACTCAACTGTAAAACAGTCCACTTCACCATTTTGCTATACCGATATAAATAGGTCCCTAAATCTCTGGACAAAAAAATGCTGCCGTTTACAGTAGTTATCAAATTTAAGTATCAAAACAATTACTTCAATACAAATACATCCTCATCCAAAAGTCCGACACTAAGCAGAAAGTCACATAGTACTCTCTCTCACATACAGCTTCTATGTTCCTTTCATTCTGTGCATCTACCATTTATCCTGATAGGGCTGGTGCACACCAAGAGCACTTCAGATTGGTTTTTAAAAAATACCAGCGCTTTGAAAAGCGATTGGCTAATGTAATTGAATGAGATTGATCACACCAGAGCGATGTGCTTTTCTCCCAAACGCTGGTCCTGAAGCATTTCTGCTGATTTCTGGAGGTGATTCAGCCTCAATGTTATGTATAGGAAAGTGGTAAATCGCTCTGAAAAGCGCTAGAACAGAGCGATTTTCCAAGCGGTTTTGTTACAGAAGCTGTTCCGTTCCAGCTGTAATGTTTAACGAAAAATAAAAACCGGTACAGCAAACGGCTCCAAGAACCGCTAGGCATGATTAGAAAATCGCTAGGCACATGCCTAGATTCGCTCTGAAAAAGAACTTCAAAAAGCGTTGAGCGTTTGCGATTACGCTAGAACTTTTTGGTGTGCACTGGCCCTTAGACTGTAAGCTTATATAGACAAGGCTCCCTCTCCAATTATGTCTTACCACCAGTGTATCTACTGGCTGCCCAATCTATTGTACAAATTATCCTAGTCGTACACTAGCTTTGCCTGAGGCAAGAAGCAAGTGAATGAATAGTAGAGAGAAATACTCCCTCATTCTCTGTTCCATACAAAGCTACGCATCTGTCAAGGCTTTGTCGCTTGTGCTTACTAAAAAATTTTTTATAGCAATGCCAGAGGTAGGCGCTCACAGTGCCAGCAAGGTGTCTGGCTTTCGCCTACCCAATTCTAAGGTGCAGATAAAAATTACTCTATATATCTAGGCATAGTCATCAACAGCATGAATAAACAAACAAATGTTCCAGGTTGCGGGGACAATGATCCCAAATTGCACACAGTTCCAATCCAGGAGTCAAGGATCTATACACATAGCATCACTCGCTCCACGATGTTTTCAAGCATGTATGCTATCAGCAGCACAGTGAGTTCAAGTCCTTTAAAGTGGCTATAAGTCTCCTCTCAGGTACAGATAAAAAGCCGTCACCACACCCCTGTGAGGTACACTCACCAGATATTAGGACCTACTCATAGGTCATAGGGAGCCTTGGGACAGTCACCGGGTCGTCCCTCACCACACCGGCAAAACTTAATCCAAGTCCAAGCGGCCTTAATATACTTTTATCTTCCTCTGCCTTAAAACCTCAATAAGAAAAACTCCACATAGCGTAATACTGTTACTTTAATAAAAACCTTTTAAAAATCAGTTGCACTTACAATTTCCATGAAGTTAAAACAGCGTAGAGTTTTATCACGCGGGCTCTCCCCCGCTATGTTGGCCGGCTGGCACAGGTATTCCCCTGCTCTGGTGGACTTCCGACCGCCGCGCGCTCAGTCAGTTCCGTCCTCCCAGCTGCGAGACCCCGCCGATTGGAACTGTGTGCAATTTGGGATCATTGTCCCCGCAACCTGGAACATTTGCTTGTTTATTCATGCTGTTGATGACTATGCCTAGATAGAGTAATTTTTATCTGCACCTTAGAATTGGGTAGGCGAAAGCCAGACACCTTGCTGGCACTGTGAGCGCCTACCTCTGGCATTGCTATAGTTTATCTTTGATCTCCAGAGGGGCGATCCAGTGCACAACACTTGTGGTCAGCGCGAAGTGTGTTTTCTTTCTTAAAATTTTTTTTAACATGCCCAGAAACAAACCACTGTAGTTCCATTTCTTGTCCAGTAATTAACATATCCTATATAATAAAATACAAGTGTCCCTGTGTCTGTCCCTGTGTCAGCGCAGGGGGTGTGGACGTGTGTGAGCATGCGCGTCATGCAACGTACCGGTGCGCACGTTTAGAAAATAAGTGTGTGTGTGTGTGTGTGTGTGTGTGTGTGTGTGTGTGTGTGTGTGTGTGTGTGTGTGTGTGTGTGTGTGTGTGTGTGTGTGTGTGTGTGTGTGTGTGTGTGTGTGTGTGTGTGTGTGTGTGTGTATATATATATACACACATACACACACAGCCCCCACAAAATTTTGGGGACAATAGTGGCATAAAATATTGTTACTTTTTTATATTGTTTTATATTTTTTGTTCCCTATAGAGTGGTCCAATGTTGTTCCCATCAGATAATTTTTAGAATTGTCATTTGGGAAGAATCCACTCACCTTTCTGAAGATACATTGGCATAGAATCACAAAGATTCAAAAGAAAGGAGAATAATTTTCAAATTTAGATTGAATATTGATTCAATATACATTATGTGATGGGCATAGCTACCTTAAGGTTAAATACAAACAAAAGAATATTCAGGACTTGCCCTACAAAAATAGAATGTATGTTTTGAACCTGTGGAAACTGTCAGCGGCAAAGGCTGGTATCTAAGATTATAAACAAGATTATTAACAATACCATCATCCTTCAAGTTGCTTTTCAGAAGAGTGACATTTCCACAGAATGCATAAAACAACAAATAGGCAGGAACAACTTACAAGGTGACTGGGTTGCACACACAAAAAACTTGAGTGTTTGGAAACTGGGTACTTCAATATGACTAATGGTCGTGTGTTTTGCTTTCATTATTTACTTTAAAATTATTAGACAAACTCACCTGTATTACACTTTCCATCATGCTCACCATCTTGTTCACAATGGCAATAACCTTGTGTGTTCGCTCAGTAGGACTGACGTCCGATCTATACTGATTTGACAGTACATACCGACATGTCATATATAATACATAGGTAGGAGACAGTTTGAAATGCACCGTAGAACTATTAGTATAATTGATGATGGCAGACAGAAAAGAGTCTTCGGCTGAAAAGACAAAAAACAAACATATCTTGGGAAGAATGAAAAAGAAGTGAGAACATGTTAAATTATAGATTCTTAAAAGTTTAAAAAGTTTCCCAAACTACAATTCAGAAGGTAAACTACCAACACTATCTGCTAAACTAATAATTCAGAATAGCACTTGCTTTGATTATTTTAACTGAAAAGTAAACTAAGACGTGTAGCTATGCTGCACTGTACTTCACACAGCCTAAAAAAACATGGCTATATGTTTTGAAATCCTATTTTGGAAATGTAAAAACACAAAACCTCTAGCATTTCCACACAGTTATAGGCCACTGTTACATTATTTAAAAAACGGTCTAGCCAAAATCAAAACTTCGACTATAAAGAGGCCATCTGTTATATATTGCGTGCGTGCGTCAAAGACCTTTCCCAGTTTTATAAAATAATTTTATACATTGTTCTAATAAGATTAATCTGCATAGTTTATAATCTGATTTTACAGCAGGCCACTAAACAATGGCTTCAGGATATGGGCCTCTGCTCATTACACCAACTGACGTCTCTGGGCAAAAAACACGTATATATATTCTTCTCTTTCACAATCATGCATAACAGCAGAACCAAGTTAGCAGAATTAGAAGTCAATCAAGTGGTTCCTAGTCATGTGATCACTGTGATCCAATTACAGTGTTCAAGATAAAGGTGAAACTGCATCTTTGTGCAGATCTCTCCTTGCATTGTTGTGGGATACTGTATCCAATGTGTATTCCATATTTCCATATTTCACACAACCACCTAAGGTATCTTTCACATGGGCATTTAAGCCTTTCAATTGCCACAAGCAACATTCTGATACAATTGAAATACAGCTTAACGGGAGTGTTTGTAACACCACACATATCATTTAACATGCAGTGGTGTTACCCCCAACAGCAGAAACCATGACATGTCATGTAAGAGCCCAGCCACGTGCAGATTTGACTGTGGGCGACACCTCTTCACCTGGTCCGAGTGCTGGCAAGCACCTGGCCGCTGCACAGAAGCAGCAGACAGGCAGCTATTTTACGACCTTCAGCCTCTCATAATAAAGAGGTCTAAGGCCACACGCTACTTCTGGTTAGTAGAATTTGTATAACATGTAGCAATGGTAATGTACCAGAGGAAGAGACTCCTACAATCATCACCATCTGTAGCTACGTGTAGCGCGAGATACTGCCATTTGCCAGGTGTGACATGTGAAGGATACCCTGTCACCACTTTTGTCTTTGCTTCTCTGTAGCAGAGTGCTTTAAGCTTGAGTACGTTGTAATTGTCAAATTCACTTGTTGCAACTGACTACTCAAAAGGCACCACATACATTATCTCTTATACTAAACATACATTATATAATTTATGGTAGATAAGGGTTACATCGACTACAACTTCGTACCAGTAAATATTGCACTAGATTTTAGCAGAATTCTAGCTGTGTCCTGCACAATGCAGTACAAAGCTATGCAAACATTGCTTGCACACGCCCCCTTCCCACTACTGACAGCATTGACAATGATGGTGCATTCCAATCAATATTCAATCCTCCATGTAATAAATTTAATACAGTTAGCAAAGTAATTCAATACCTTGATAATGAATTAAATGCACTAGTCTCACAGAAATGTATGAAAAATCAATAATGCTACTACAAACAAACATTTTCCAATAGTTTTATGCAAAGGACTGGTCTACTCACAGTTCTCTCTAAACTCAATGCTGGCAGGTAACACATGCTCTGGTCCATGAGCATCCTGAGGTCTGCAGAACAAGAACATGTGGTCACAAAAATAGGTTGAATAAAGAAAGTCAAGCCCGCTAGTTAAAGACAAGGAACGTTCAACAGGAAGAAAATTTGAAGGTAGATGAATCATAGCTTTAATACAGATTTCTAAAGAATTTGTGAACCAGGTCTTGCTAGCGAGAAATGTCTTTGTAGCTGCTACATGGTGTCTGAGAGCAACATGCATATATTATTAATATGACTCAGTGTACACTGCAATACAATACCACTTTGGCAGCTGCCATTGTAGGAGATCAAGTAACAGAACAACAAACATACGGAAAAGCCTAGATCACAATTAAAAGAAGAAATGTACTTTGAAATAGGAAACCAAAGAATCAGATAAATTAAAAATTACATAAAAATAAAATTTAAAGTGCTTCTATACTTCTAGAGACA
The DNA here is from genome assembly GCF_040937935.1 of Hyperolius riggenbachi. Lineage (NCBI taxonomy): Eukaryota > Metazoa > Chordata > Amphibia > Anura > Hyperoliidae > Hyperolius > Hyperolius riggenbachi. Next base: position 329,341,452 of record NC_090649.1, on the reverse strand, counting down.
TCAGTAATACGATTGAATATAAAGTGGTTTCAAAAACACTGGAGAATGCAACCTACAGGAAAAAAAATCTGTCATAGCTGTCAACATCTGGACAAGCTATGTAGTATACGGTACAAAGGAAGAAATTGTATTATACAATACATCAAGGGAAAAAGTTAATTAGCTGCCCGTGCGACTACATTACTTTGCTATAGGCTAGAGCCATGTTTCTCAGCAGCATCACAGAATGTACACCAGGGCAAAAGAAGTTGCTAAAACTATTTATTTATACCGTATATACTAGAGTATAAGCCAGCTCCCCAACAGAATGTACACCAGGGCAAAAGAAGTTGCTAAAACGATTTATTTATACTGTATATACTAGAGTATAAGCCAGCTCCCCAACGTTTACCTTAAAAAAAGAAAAACTGGAAAATGTCTGACCAATGTATAAGATGGGGGTAGAAAATGCCACAACTCCACCACTAGCCATGGCCGGACACAACCATTGAGGTTCGCTGTAATGGACCAGGCATTGTTTGAGTGCTTCTGTTCAAAAAGGGTCTCCCACTATCATACCAGAGGACAAGAAGCACACTGAAACGTTCATTGTTCTAGATAAAAACTTTCAAACCAGATGATGGAAAAACTATTTATACAATACTATTTTAAATGCTTTGAGACATAACTCTACACGCTTTATAAATACATCACTTCTCCTGTAAGGATTCTTTTTGTAAAACAATTGTTTAAAATAGTTTAGCAGACTTTTCATACGGATTTGAAACCCAGAAATCATACATTTTAAGTGCAATGGTTACAGTTTAAAAAAGATAAACTAAAAACAGCCTAGAGCAATTCTGACATAAGAATTTATAGGATTTTATAAGGGTTTGTAAATATGCTGATTCTGAGGTCGAAAGGTAAAACCACACCCTTCTGGCTAATGTTCATCTAGTTAAAGCTCCTCATTTCACAGGCAACTGCATAATCCTGTCTCTAGGAAGCACAGAAAGTTCAGATAGGCCTATTCTTATCTAGCCTACAGCTGCTGGGGGAACCGCACACATTGACTGTCTTAAATGACATGAATATTAAAAAAAAAAAAAAAAAAAAAAAAAAACCCTTACCGTAAAATCATATTTAAAAAAAAAAAATTCAAGCAAAATCATTGCTCACAGGCAATATGAATTTGTATGTCTTGTCAAAGGTGCATAGCTTGGTTATTAATGACTAATAGTTGAAACTCCATGCATATCAAATTTATATCAAAATTTGGCAAGAGATATAAAATATCCAACATCTATTTCCCAAAGTCCACAAGAAAGTCATAAATGCCCAGGTAAAGACATGGTTTACAATTTAGGGTCTTCCTACATTTATATAACCTTAGAAGATGGTGGAAACCTACATGTTTGAATGATACAAGTGATGTTATCTCAAGATTGAGTAACCTAGACAAGATCTCTAAGGATCTCCCGCTTTTTTGTCTCCATGTACAAAGCCTTTTAACAGCAACCCCTTAGTATGAGGTGTTGCAGTATGAAAGAAAAGCCAACAAACCAATATTTCCCCTTATATGTTTTTACTGTGCAGCCTCACATTTGTGTTGAAGTCCAATAAATGTAGACATAAATCTTATTTTCCATGCAGAAACGAAGAGCTACAGTATAGCATGGTCTCCCCTGATGCACCATCCCTAGCTCACATTTTTTGCCAGTCAACTAGAAAGTAATTGGTTTATTAAATAACCCAAATACAACAAAATAATACAACAATTTTCACATAGGTAATCGTATCTTGTGTCAACTGACTCGCTAATTGTGTGAAAATCCTTGTCTGCCCCTAACTGAAAGGTACCTGAAGGTGGCAATACACATCCATTTTTCCCTTTGTAATCTGGGTGATTCAATCCCTTTGACCAAATCTGCTAGAAATCGCTAATTTTATTTTTGCCACATAGCATTGCTCTGTCTGAAACAAGGCAAAACTTCAATTCGATAGAGTTTTAACCGATATCATACTGAAATCAAATAAAAATATGTTCCTAGTGTGTGGCACAGATCAGATAGAACACCTTCACATTTGATCTGACAGGAATCTAATGGTCAAATCTAATGGCCATCTATTAGTGTATGACCACTTTTAATCTATTTTTGTCCAACACAGTTTAATGATCCTGCATTTGTGATTGTAAAATTCAACTAACAACTCTGTAAATGGTTAATTCTAAGACTGGGTTTACACATGCACAGGATAAAAAGGTGTACAGTTCCATTCTAGTCCTGCCCTGTATATTTTCATCAGTTTGTATAAGTTTTAACGGACAGGAATGGAACTGACAGTAGATAATGACGGCAACTTCCTGTATATTCAGTTGATATGGGCTTCAGTTTTGTTTTAGATTAAAGAGACTAACAACATTTTCATCCTTAGTTCTTCTATCCTATAAGTTCCTATGCCTGTTATAATGTGGTCTGGATTACTGCAGCCTTTCCTAGTTGCACAGTGGCAACGGCTTTGTCGGGCTCAGGCACTCAGGCTGGAATGTGATGTTCTGCTTGTGATAGGATAGAAGCTATACACACCCTCTCCAGCCCCCTTGCATGCTCCGTATGAGTCACAGACTTAGCTCCTCTCAGCCTATCACATGCCATGTCTTTTGTTTGTAAACACTGCCTAAAACTGGCAATTACAAGCCAGGATTGCAGCAGGCAGTGGCAGAAACAGCACAGAGGGGCCCAGGAGAACATAATTAATAGAATGGTATGCTTTTTATTGTAAGAATTTTAGAGTACAGATTCTCTTTAATGTGTTTGATTGGATCAAACATTTGATCAATTAAAAATCGCAAGGTGTATGCCTGCGTCGTACTTTTGCATTGCATTTTTAAAGATGGGAAACAAGATGATAATTCTGATTTGCACAAGAATTAAATGCAAATTGTACGCAGTATGAAACTGCGTCAACCAAATGCATTCCCTGAATATTTTACCAAATTTAAAGCAGCATACATTTTGCACAGTGGGAGACATGGCAGCGCTTTCAAACAACCTCATACCTGAATGGTTTAACTGCAATGGTGAGCAGAGCTCCAGAAACTGGACTAAATTACACACCCAGCATACACTGCAGGCAAAGAGAGGGAGGGGGAATTAGTGATTAAGCTGCATCAGTGGGCAGAGCTCCAGAAACTGGACTATATTACACACCCTGCATCACTATAGACCAAGGGGGGGTGTTAGCTTCAGTGATAATTAGTGCACAAATTATGACCTAATAGACTTCCCCACGGCGGTGACGTACCCCCTTGGGGAAGACCTACCTCTAACCTAGCAATAAAAACATAATTCCTCGTGCTGCTATTCATAAATGGTATACACATTTCATAAGACAAGCAAAACAGACAAATGATAAGCGCTCAAGGATGCACCTGAATTGTGAGCCATCAGCGGCAATGCAAAGCCCCCTAGGGCTGAATACATGCCTCTAATGCAAAACAGATGCAAAATTATGTGCTAACTCTAATCTAAAAATTTGAGAGTGAATTTAAAACAGTGAAGGCAGCTAGCCACTAGTATACTTACATTTCATTTTGCACAGTGGGAGACATGGCAGCGCTTTCAAACAACCTCATACCTGAATGGTTTAACTTTAACTCAGGTATGAGGTTGTTTGAAAGCGCTGCCATGTCTCCCACTGTGCAAAATGAAATGTAAGTATACTAGTGGCTAGCTGCCTTCACTGTTTTAAATTCACTCTCAAATTTTTAGATTAGAGTTAGCACATAATTTTGCATCTGTTTTGCATTAGAGGCATGTATTCAGCCCTAGGGGGCTTTGCATTGCCGCTGATGGCTCACAATTCAGGTGCATCCTTGAGCGCTTATCATTTGTCTGTTTTGTTAAAGCAGCATACGTCCTGAATTAAAATTTAAATCCAGAACTATTAGCATCTCACTGCCCATCTGTAGCGCTGATGTATGAAAGGACGGAGTTAATTACTTCTTTCCAGCGGTACCAGCATTCAATTAAAAAGATGCACCGTATTGCAAACCTGCGGATAGCAATCATTTACTGCATGAAGACAGTTATGACCCTAATGTTATAGACGCCATTCCAATCTCACTTACTTAAAACATTTTAGGAAGAGGTTTTTAAAAAATAAATAAAACTGAAAGAAGAAAGCAATCTTAGTTGAGCAACTTGTCTTATCACAAGTGATAAGTTTAGCACTTATCTGCCCTGATGTATTGCATTAAGAACAAAATATACATCCCACTTCTGAAAAGCCCCAACCTCTATTACAACCTTAGCAAATGTTCTGCTGTGCATCTAAATGAGGGGAAGGCAGGCAGGATAAGAAAGATAATGAACTGTTGGAGATGTGCATTATCCCTTTATAAGACTTTTCCTTTTATCCTTGCTTTAGCCAAAAAAAAAAAAAAAAAAAAAAAATCAGAATCAGTCAATTATGTTGATTTTCCCAAAAGCACAAGTTTAAAACAACACTGCTTTTTATTTAGGAATGTCTTCTACTGACAAGCCCATAGGAGTGGTTTCTTGAGCTGAGTCCAGAGTCCAAAGCAAATGAACTCCTGGGGACACAATGTTAACACAGTCATCATTGCGCAGATCTAGTCACATGTACAGTTTCAGAAAAGATTTCTCTAAAATAATGTCTCATCTGAAACATATGTGGGTGGAGGACCTGAACTGTAGCGTATCCCAGAGATATGCACATCTTTGTGGTATTTTATTTCACCAACAATGCCTTTACCAGACTGCAGCATGAACAGCTAACCTATACAAAACCTTAAAGTGTACCCCAGGGCAGATTTTAGGGGAAGGGCAGGGATGGAGGGGCAATTGGGCCATAGAGACATGTTCCCTGTTCCATGACATAACCCCGCATCCGCTTAGCGGCACCCACTGCCTTGCGGCTATATATTCTTATAAACAATACCAGTTGCCTGGCAGCCCCATTTATCTCTTTGGCTGCAGTAGTGTCTGATTCACACACCTGAAACAAGTATGTGGCTAATCTTATCAGATTTTTTTTCAGCAAAATCATTTGATCTGCATGCTTGTTCAAGGTCTATGGCTTAAAGTATTAAGGTGCCCATAAATAAGACGGGAAGCAGCACCAAGGGCTCCATTAGGTGAAACAGCACCAAGGGCTCCATTAGGTGAAACAGCACCGAGGGCTCCATCGTGTTCATAGCTTGTCCAGATATCGCAGCAGTTACCGTCAGCCACCCAATAAACCACGTTGGCCTTACATCTTGCAGCATATTCAATCGATACAGTCGACCAATTTCAGGCCACAAGCGGCAGAATCGATCGAGCATGCTTATGGAGGCACCGATATGCATCCATTCCGTTAATTATTGAAACCAATGCTCGATCGGCCGACAAGTCTACCGTTGTATGGGCACCTTTAAAGTCCGGACAGGCAGGAAATTTGTATTGTTTAACTACTTGCCGACCACTCCACACCAATTGCGTGAATGCGGCGGCAGCCCCAGGGACCGCTCCAGGCCGATTAGCATGAACGGCGCAAGCATCTCCGCTTGGGCCAGCTTCGTGAGAGGTATATGGAAGCTGACACACATTTAATTTTAACCATTTGAAGACCGCGGTGCTAAGCTAAACCCCCCTAAAGACCAGGCCATTTTTCCGTTATTTTCCCGCACTGCCTTAAAGGGAACCTGACGTTCCCTTTAAGGCAGTGCTGGAAAAAAACGGTGGGCCCACAAAATAGACACTTCGGGCAAAATTTTTACATGCTTTACTTAAAGGGGCACTCAGTTTTGTTGACAGCAGTTTAGACAATGTGTGCTGAGCTATTTTGATTGGACAGCAAATTTACACTGGTACACAAAGTGTATTCACTTTGACAATTTTAGTCATGATCTTACCTGCCATCTGAGCTTTGATAACCTTGTTGCTTATCCATACGGATCATTGGTTTTACCATGCCGCGTTCTGCAGAGCTTGACACTCTATCCACTTCCAACTTAGAGCCCTAAAAAGAAAGGTAACCCCAACATGAATTCATGAAGCTAAAAATTAAAGCTAAATGCCTCTTTCTTTACTCTTTTTTAAATTAACATAAAATATACAACAACATTAATCAATTAGAATTCAACTCGATTCTTGAACAGAGCTCTCCTAATTCAAACACAGGACCAGTTAAAATGGACCTGAACTCAGAACTCCTCTCTGCACTAAGGATACGCAAAAGCAAAATAACCTTTGAACAAAAAAACACAGCGGATACAAATCCTAAAATAAATCTGCACTGTTTCTACTTCCTGATTCAAGGAAGCAGACATTTTTAACCACCTGTGCTTTCAAATGGGCTTATCTACCATCTTTGCCATAGGCATTCATGTGACACAGGGGAGAAAACAGAGTACAGCTTGTGATTAGACACAAATGAGGGGGAATTAGACAGGGTAAACTCTCTAAATACATACAGGGTATGTTTCTCTCTGTTTTCCTTCTGTCGTGTGCAAGAGTTCAGGTCCACTTAAAGAGCACCTGTAAGAACTCATAGCAGAACAATTTCTCAAGATACCCTTCTTACTTTAATTATCCTGGCTTCAGCATTAGAAAGGCTTCTAATAACTATGTATTGCACTATAGTTGCACGTAGCCCTGCCCTCCCAGTGATATTTAGCCCAGGCTATGATGTCAAGCAGAGATTGGACCAAGAGCGGATCACTTGACACTACTGCTCACAACACAGTTCTTCTGTTTTTTAGTTTTTTATTTGGGGGGGGGGGGGGGGTGAAATGGGTTGCCTGTCCCATTCTATGAAGTATACATACATAGTGGACAAGTGGAGGGCAATAAACAATATTGGCGCTTTCTTCTGGTGTACTGGTCAGTCTTGTGATTAATTTAAAAATATTATGGGGCGCCTTTAGAATCTATACACAGCCTATGTAGGATTAGATTAACCTCCGGGTTTACATTAAAGAGGACCTGAGCTCAGAACTTCCTCTCTGCTCTAGGAGATACGCAACAGTATAACAACCTTTAACAGTATAATAGTATAATTATAATAACCACTTTGTTACAGTGGATACCAATCCTGAAATAAATCTGCACGGTTTCTACTTCCTGCTTTCATGGAAGCAGACATATTCTTAACATCCTGTGCTTTCAAATGAGCTCATATGCCTTATCTGCCGTGGCAGTCAGGCGACACGGGGAGAGATCAAATTTCAACTTGTGATTAGACACAGATAAAGAGGAATTAGGCAGGCTTAAAGGGAACCTGAACTGAGTAAAATTATTTAAAATAAACACATGACGTAGCTGCAAATGAATATTATATACTTACCTCGCCGTCAGTTCCTCTCAGAAGCTCACCATTTGCTTCTTACAGTAATCCCTTCCAGTTCTGACAAGATTTTGTCAGAACTGAAATATACCAGTTGCTGAGAGTTATATATCAGCAGCTGTCAATTACAACTGAATGTGCAAGGTAATGTCCATGTTTCCCTATGGCTCAAGTGAGCGATATTGCAGTTTAACAGTGTGCTGACCAGAAAGCTGTTATGGGGTAATGGCCATTTTCAAAATGGAGGACAGAGAATTCCATAGATCACAGTAGACAAACAGGACGCAGAAGAGGAGAAAGAGGTTGAGGAGTAGACTACACAGAAGGCAAGTATGACGTGTTTATGTTTATTTTGACGTAGTTATCAGTTCAGGTTCTCTAACTCTCTAAATACATACAGGGTGCAGGTCTCCAAGTTTTCCTTCTGTCCTGTGTAAGAGTTCATGTCCACTTTAAATAGCGTACATATTGTCCTGTAACTTTGGATCACAGGAGCCATTTACATGGAAGGTCCATCCAGAGTTGGCTTTTTAGTATATATCTGACAGATAATATTGTATAGAACCGGAAATCCAACACTCGCAGGTTAAAGGCCCTGATCAAAATAAATGTCCCTTCAGCC